>NW_027107160.1:64827-87626 GCF_000696795.3 Halyomorpha halys
ATTTTGTGGTTAACTGGAAGGGGTTCAAGATGTATATAAATGGATTCTGAGATGAAGCTGATGAAGCCCTGCAAATTGGGGCGAAACGTTGGAAAATAAATAGTTGTGAACTATTTTTTTTCACTTTTGAACGCAACCCTGACCATCTTCTTATATATAAAATAATATAATCTACACCTTCTCTTTTTAGCAAGGCTACATTTTAAGGAGACTTTGTAGTGATGAAATGGCCTGAATTTGAGTTCATGGTTGTGAGTTAAAAGTGCTGGGGGAAGCTTGAGAGTTGTGATGGCGTAACTAAAACTAAGAACTAAAGAGTTGGTTGGTCGATGTACGACATGTCACAATCTCATAAGGGAAGATCATATCACAAAAATAAAGGCAATACTTCCCCGCTGGCCCCGCCCCGCTAAGAACCCCGGAGAGCAACGATCATAAATCACTTATGAAATATTAGCTTAAAGCAAGAAGAGGAGGCTTTAAGATAGGTTAATCGAGCAATATTTAAAAAGCGCCTGAAATTGAAAAACGGTATGAATATATATATACATTAACAATGAGGAAATTGTTTTACATAAAGTGAATAGACGGCTACCTCCCCTTCCAGAATATGCAATATCGAATACAAGCAGGCAAAGTAGAAATAACAAAAATAAACGAAATGGTATTCCAATACAATAAAAGGCAGAGCAAAAATGAGCGAACGCTGGGATATAATTGAAAACAAATATAGAGACAATTATTTCGGACAAAAGCATTGTACCGCATCCTCAACTGGAATCGATCAGCTCTAAAAAGGAGATTTGATATACAATTTTTATGTGGGCACCCGCATTAACTTTTGACATTGTCTTCATATATTCAATTTTCTACTTCAGCGAATCACTTTAATCCTAATTAAAAATTAATTCTCAACATGGTATAAAAATGAACAATACTATTAATAGTAGAGCCATTTTTCTTTCCTGAAACTGCAAGTTAGATTCCTTTTTATGTATAATACGAATTTCCATACACAATAACAAAATATGTTGTCATTATCTGCCTTATATACGTTTTCTAATTCGGCCACATAAAATATACATTCGTATTTACGGGTTTTAAGGAGTGATAAAACGACTTTTCTTTTCTATACTAAACTTTTGCTTACTCTACAGGAAACTCTTGTTGATCATTTTTATTTCATCTATATACATTTGAACTCATTGAATATAAACAACAATATTTTTTTCTTAGGCATAATAAAAAACTAATCGATTGTTATATATCATATATATAACATTTAAATTCAAAGACAGAAAATAATAATATAAAAAAATAGTTGAAATTATAAAAATATATATTTTTTTATTTTATAACTCTCAATCTCAAAGAGACACGTGCGTAATATTTCACTATTATCTTTAAAATAGATTTCATAGAAATCGGTGTTCCCACCCATCGGTGTGTTTAGCCCTAAGCCACCCTTGTTGGTACCAGATTTCAGCTGGATTCCCTCTAGTTCCAGGAAGATCTCAGGACAACAGAATGTTCTAGATTGTTCCGTTCGAATCAAATAATGGTTAAATTCGATGAAGCGGAGGAGACAATTTACATGGTTTATCTTGCTTGGATTGAATTACATAGAAATTGTACCAGTTATTAGGCGTCTTAATTAAGCAGATTCAAATTTATTCTGATTAATGTTCAGTAGTTGTCATGCTTATGTCAATAATTTAGCAAACAGATGAAAAAAAAACGTATGAATTTTCCCATCTATTTAGTGACAAACACAAAATTACGAATATTAAAAAAAAAAATTAACTAACCGAGAGCCGGATTCCTATATTGTTACTCAAAATTCATTTTATCGACCACTTTCTAATTCTTTTTTTGAGTTATAGTTCACGTAGGAAATAAACTACAAAAATAATAGTTCTTCAATTAGTTTTATTTTTTTATTATTATTAAATGCATTTTACTTGGGACGTAAGTTAAACACAGCTCCTACTGTAGATTTTATCCTTGAACGACAAAATTTATTTTAAAAAAGATTATGATAAAATTTAGTTGTTTTTTTTTTTTTTTTTTAGTTAGTTTTTAGACCTACTTACCTGATAGCTATGATAAGAAAGCTAAGCTGACCTATTATAAACTTTTTTTTTCAGAAACTATATCGAAAAGCTCTTTCATTATAAAAAAAAGAGTACTAAATTTATATTCATATTATTTGTATTCATTTATTTAATTATTCAAGGAGTTTAATCAGTTTTTAGTATGTTATTTGTATGAAGAAAAATATGTTCCAGGTTCCAGTCTACAAATCTAATACAAAAAAATTAATTTTGTTTTTGTAGGTACTTATGCACCGTCCATCCGATTGTGATTTTTTCTAAATGTTCAGGATTTTCCCGAGAAGAATACAGGCTGACTCGATTTTTAGGTAAAAATAAATTATTAATAGAATTAAGCATTTTTGGTTCGAAGCTCTGGAAGTATAAATTTGTTCGTGGTGACTATACGCCAATCAATTTTTCTCTTTCTGGGGAATAAGAAAAAATATTACTGATTCTACTCAATTATTTTTTATTCAATTAAAATTGAAAAAAAAAACATGATGTAAATTTTAGTAAAGAAAAATTCACAATATTTTTTTAAAGGAAAAAGCAAGTCATATACATTTTAAGCGTCGCCTGAAACCCTCAAATACCATTTTTTAAATAAATTAAAAATGTATTTATTTTTTTTATTCCGGAGCACGTTGTTCATATAATCGTTCATAACAACTCTGCAATTTATTAAATTTCTACGTTAAACGCTAGAAAGCTGAATGTCCCCACTTTTAACCTACTTTATGACAATAGCCAAGCATTTCTGCTATTAGCGCTTCTGCTACTACAACTATAAAATGCAATAGTTTTTTTAGATTATAAACTCTAATTTTTTTTAATTAAGAATAAATAAATTATAAACTATAATTATTTTAAATTAAAATTACAATAATTATAAAATAGTTTCAGTTCATTCTGTACACCTCCACCAATCAAGACGAAACCTTGGCTATAATTAAGCTCTACTCTTTTTATTAATTGTTTTCCTTGGCAGCGACCAAGCCTATTTCTTAATTCACATAGAGTCAATTATTTATATAGGATAAAGTAAATAATTTTTGTTTTTTAACCAAAAAAAAAAAGCTAAAGAGTTAATGCGGTTATATGAACGTTAAAATTTGAAAAAAAAATGTTAATAGCTATTTAGAAAAGATAAGTTGTTTCGGAGAACTTAATTTAACTTTCTGAAAAACACTAAACACTAAATTAAAAAGCTTTCGTATTACTAGGCATTGATAATGTTCAAATTGTAGAGGAGAACATCCAAGGCACTGGCGTAGTAAGAAAAATGGAATATGTATGTACAAAATACACTCATGTTCATATTATTTCTTTGTTTATAACGAAACACTGATATAGATAACCTAGACATAATATGTATAATTTTAAGAAAGAGTTAAATTTATATAAAGGAATTATGTTGTCATATTTATTTGACTTCCGTCTTACCTTAACACTCATACAGTTCATATTATAGTAACCTGTATAAGAATCGACTCATATGATAAAAAAAAACATATATCAACTAAAGTAAAATTATGAATATTAAAATTTAAAATAATAAGAATAGATAATACTCTTTCAAATTGATGTTGCAAGTACAAGAAAAATGAAGCTAATCTATTAGATGTAACACTGAAGTCTCGGAACTTGATCAATAGACTCAAAGGCACTCACCCTGATTGATTCCAGTCTCGCAAAATAAAACTTAAGAAGCTATCACTGATCCACCCACGCCCGAGAAATTCAAAGAAGATTAATGGAAAGCCTGTACTGGCGATCGGATGTATTAATAAATGATACAATCTTTTAAATTAATAAAAAAGAGAATTATATTCCAAGAAGTTAGAAATTCTTTTAGTTTTAATTTGAAAAGATTATATTTCCATTCTATTTTGTTATATTCGGTATTGAAATTAATTTGAAATAATTAAAAAGGCGATGGAGATGGAAATAGAGCAATTCTAGGTAAAGGGCTATTTTTCCTCATCCTATTGATCTGGAATAGCAAGTTAAGTACGGGACTCCCTCAGGAATGTAGGAATGTTCCCGGGTTCCCAAGAACCCTGGACGGTCTGCGACCAGTTCAACGGTCTGCCAGAGCGTTGAAATGATCCATGTGAGGGTTTGACAATACATATCTTTTTGATGATTTATAGTTGAAACTAGTTCATGATTTTTATCAACTTTTCTGATCCTGCCGGCAGAAATGTTTTAGAAGGCAAATATCCATTAAAATTTACTCAAAATCGCACTTTTATCAACATAATTTTCAAATATTTTCCAAGGGGGACCCCCCTCTGCCTAATTTAGGATTAGGAGTGGGCTAAACATGGTTATATATCGCACCACTAGTCTGAAAAATAATGTAATAGAATACAACGTCCTAAAATAAGAAAGAAAAAAAGAAGATAGAAATGCATTTTATGTGGTCTTCAATAACTTTTTAATGAACAAGAATGGCAGTATTATTCGTTATAAGTAGGCACTCTAGTCGAATCTTGAGGTGTGCCATACGTCCGCGTAACATATCGCAAAAGTAAACAAAAATATTGGTTGCTGAAACTATTGCTGGTTTTTAATAATTTTAATTATAATGGTTTTAATAAGAATAGTTTGCAAATATTTTTAAGAAGTCTTTCAAAGGTGACACAAGACCGTCCCCAAATCGGAGTGGTTTGCCCGGGATGGATTTCCTTCTATTATTTCTGGTGTTAAAATCTCTTGTGAGATTGTGACATATCGTACATCGAACAATATACACTTCCAATAAGAGTCTGTTTTAAAAGTAAGATAAATAGGGTTAATCTAGGGTTCAGAGAATGGGTCACCTTCTATCACTTTTGGTGTTATGATCTCCTCTTGTGAGATTATATTATGACATTGAGACTTAAAAAATCACTTTATTAAAAATGTTGCGCTGCCCAACTGCATTGGGTTGCCTCATATACAGCATATTTTAGACTAATTACAAACAATTTGTTAAGGTTATATTATTTTTATAAACCTATATGTCATAGTATAAAAAATTGAATTATATGCCAATGATAAATGATTTTGTTTTTTTTATGTCTTACATGATTTATAACATTATCAAAAACATAACATTACAAACTATAAAAAAATCGAAATCACAAATTACATAGTTTCAATAAAATATAGCAATTTACAAAATTATTCGTCATATTCAGGATGCTACTGAAGATATAAATTAAAACATTGATATTTGAAAATCTATTTAAAAAAAAAAAAAATACGAACATTTTGAAATAAGTAGAAAAACTGATTGTCATCATTTAACTATTTTGAACCCACATCATAACACGGTGCATTATATTATGGATTTGGTTATTTTAAAGACGGCGACCAGCTGAAGACTGGTTATCAATCGGTATGATCGAGAACACCCTGTGCCTCCTATATCTATATATAATATATTGATAATATATTGAACAAAGTAGAATCGATGGGAGTCCCGAACGAGCATTCAACATGGGCAGATTGAATCAGTAAAGTTGGTCCACTGTTGGAAGGAGAATGCGCTAATAGCACAACTTACCCCAGCTCCCCCAACCTCCATAACCTCCTCGCCCGCCCTAGCAACAACCAATAATCGACTAATGTTAGTTCCTAACATCAGTCTCGATATTAGCTGATATCTAAAACGTATAACTATATAACTACTAATCAACTTCGATTCCGCGGTGTTTCGCAGCAATCGTAACGAATATTATTTATAATTATGAGAGATAGTTGACCGTGGATGATAAATGAGGAGAAGATGGTTGGGGATGCGGTCAATGAAAAACACAAATAAGTATGATTAACTTATTTTAATGTGCCGACGTTTCGGCTAGAGTTTCTAGCCTTCTTCATGGCTAAAAACAAAACAAGATAACAACCACAGTAAGTATAGAAAAATAAAAAAAATATAAAAAGAAAGTATAAACAGAATAATTTTACACATACAATGAATAATTTTACAAAATAGAATTAATAAAATGAAGTGATGAGAGAAGCGGGAAATAAAATGTATACATAGGTAATTGAAAAAGCGGGTACAATAACTTACTTAAGGAAATGAAATAAAAATAAAGTTATATAATGCAAAGAAGTATTATTAATTTAAAATTTAAATATGAAAAGAAAATGAAAATTGAAAATTGAGAGGAAGAATATTATTTATATAATAAATGCATGTGTTTTATTATTATTTATTTATTTTTTTTAATTTTCTTGCTTTCAAGACACACGTTAATTATTCTGGAACCAATGGAAACAAAAAATTACAATCTCAAGACCCCTGATTTAATATTTATGTAGATTATTTTCAAACACTCATTTGTCTTTTGTAATTAATATTGTTATTTTATCACGACTTCTGCTTAGAACAAACCGTCATATTTTTCAATTGCATATATAAGGGAAGCGGGGTGGCCTTTGATAAGGTACGATGCTACTACCTCCAAGGACATTGGTTCGAATACGGCTGTTACCGATAATTATGTATTTTGTTGCTGTAGTCGTGAGCCAACTCTGGTTCGGGAGCCCTCCTAGGTCTACCCAGCCTCAATAAGTGAGTGCTTTTAATTTGGAAAAAATCAGGCGGCCAAGTGTGATTCTGATTTTGGCGTCCTAGCACAACCGTTGTTCTAGTAACAGTCCTTCCTTATAAAGTAAGGAATCCTGTACCTCTATACCCTCTGAACCTTTATGGGTTGTAGTGCTACATACCTTATATGCATGTATGAAAAAAACATTTTTTTGTTTCAACTCTACTAGGATATCATAAAACATAAGGTAGGTAAATCGACCAATATTTAAAAAGTAGTTAAAATTGAAAAACGGCGTGAACCTGCCACTTACATCCTTTTTTTTTGTAACCTCCTTTATAATTAAATTTATAAAATTCATACATGCACATGCATAATAGAAATTACAAATGTATACTAGCAAACTACCGCCTTGGATTGCCTTGTGGCATTGTAAGGTTCGTTGTAGGTCCAATCAAGGTAGTCAAAATCATGCAGCTAACGCCAGTGGATTATTGGAACGGGGAGGAAGTTTCGCTAGTAGACTTTGTAGACCTTGCACTTACGCCCTCCGTGAAAGCCTTACTTATCTATCCTTTGAAACAGACGCTGATATCATTGTACGATATCTCTCACAAAAGGATATCGTAATATAAAAAATACATATAGTATATATAAATATACATTTAGTATATTGATAGGCGTAGTTAGGTCAGTTTTATTTTCACTCGATATTGAGATCATGATGGGTAAGGAGCACTGACTAAAGTTCGAAGAATTTTCGACTGAAAGGATAAAATGCGTTTGATGTTTCAAGTTTTAGTTGTCCCCCATAATTTTAGTCCATAAATTCAAGTATATATTATGATTAAGTTATTAATTAACACAAATGTTTTACATTAGATACTTTATTTATGGGAAATAATATTGTTGTTAGTAATGTCACTACTTATTTCAGGAATCTTTAATTTCATTATTACTTTCAGTGTGATAATTTGTGATTTCATTTAATAGTGTAGGCATTGAAATATTTGTTTTATCAATATTTTTTTATTATTACGGGCAATTATAATAAAATATAAAGGATTCCTAACATTTCATTAGTGAATGGTGAATTTGATTGAGAAGCGTGATTTTTTAGACCCATCTTATTTCGTGACGTATACCATAGTACTTAATTTTAAAGTTTCTCATTAGCATAAATTAATATGTATTTATATTTTGAATCATGATAACTAAAAAGTTTTGGTTCTCAGTACTGAAGTACATATTTCGATAAGCTGTTTGCCAATTAATGGTGTCGTGAAGGTCACAAAATGTTTTGACATGACCATAAAAAGTTTTTTCTATCTTTTAGATTTCCAGATATTACATTTTTAGAACGATTTCATAACGAGAACATGATGATGCATGAAGATGAAAACACAAACAGCAAAATATTAATTATCTTCTCAATATCGGCCATCCCTTGTTCGTCCTTAGGGTTCACAATGAGGGTGCTAATGCACGCTTAGGTACTTACCGGACCCCGAGTCAAAGCAGGATATTATAGCGGCTAGTACCGGCGAGTAGTATTAAGGGAGGACAATGGGGGAGGAGTTCCATCAGGACCTCAGCCAATAAAGCTCTCCCTGGACAAGGAGATATTAAAACTGGACGGGGGCATTAAAGTTGCTTGGCTTAATTGTCCGCGCGGCGTTATTCTTTATCTCGCTCATCATTGTGTGTGGATAGTTCCGTTGAAGAGAAGTGGGTCTCTGTTATAATGGCTATAAAGAATAAGGCCATTTCGAGTTACGAGCGCCCAAAGCGAAATCATAAGTCGCTATTTATGTGAGCAATTTTCACAGACCCTATTTGTTAATAGTTGTCCTTGAATGTAAATTGCATAACTAAAATCAAAGTTTTCTTCAAAAATGGAAAAGTATTCTTATAGACTTAATATAGGATAAAACCTTTGATAAAAAAGTTTTCAAGGACGAGATGAAAAAAAGTAGCATAAATAAGTTTTCATGAGGAAAGTGAGGAAAAAATATTAATTTTTAATTTTAAACGAAGAAACTAGTCTAATTTTAATGTTTAACTCTTTACACTTTATTGGATTCAGTCATATTAATGAGAAATGTTAAAAACAAAGGCGTACTCAGGATCAAACTGGTGGAGGAGGGAGTCATAGTGAATCAGTGGTGATATTTTCAGCATAATGAGTAGAGGTAAATGAAACCAAAATTTGAAATGAAGTGTTGATTGTTGACCGTAGATAATATTTGGAGAAGATGTTCCGGGAAGAGGGGGTTGCGGTCAACAAATAAACAGAAAATTATTTATGAAATCAAAAATTTATCAAATTTAACTATATAATTATCGCTGTGCTTTATTAGTTAATGCAATAAGTATTTGATTGAAAAAAATTAAATAAATTAATAAATTTTATCATTTCTGAGGGGGCAGGGGCCTCTCCCCTCCTGCCCCCCACTGAGTACGCCCATGGTTAAAAACGTAAAAAAAATTGATTATATATAATCCAAATTTAACTCATTGTATTTTATTCTTATTTCTTCATATACATAGTTTTATTATGTTCATTTTATTTATCTTTCTGATTATATACATATATAAATTTATTATACTTATTTATTTAAACATACATTTTTTTTTTTTTTTAATTTTGGTATTAATACTTATCAATAAATAAAAAAAGTTTAAATCTCAATAGAAACTCCCACGCCTATTTTTTTGTGAGTGCACCCATTGGCTAACGGGCCTCACAAATGCCCGGGGGGAGGTTGTGAGTAAATTTTACATTATTTGTGCTTGAAAAAAAGCCTGGATGGGATCTGACAACCTGTGGGGTGGTAAACTGGCGCGTTACGACGTTGACACTGCCGCCCCCTATTCATTATAATGAATTATCATAATTATAATTCATTATTATCAAGATATATTTTTTTAAATAAATGATTGACCATTATTTTTCTTCCAATTTCATAGTCCATTCATTTTTAGTTAAATACTAGCTTACCTAGTAATACTTACTTCCCTATTTATACATTTGATTATGTTTTTATACATGGATTGAATGAACACAATTGAAAGATTGATATAAATTTAGTCAAAATTAAGCATTTGCGTAAAGTCATCGTGGCTAATTTCTTGTCATTTAATGAGAGTTGTCTAAAAAGCCAATTTAGTGTCTCTCAAATGGGAGTCGAGGATGATCTTTAATTATAATAAAATTAAACAAAATTCTTGTAGGATCTGCAAAAATTATATAACAAAATTTAAAAAAAAGCCTTTGTTAGTAATTTTCCAATTTCAATATTTTTTTTAATCAGCTATTTTATTTCTATACATATATAAAGATAGTATAGACGTTATCTAATATTCGTTATATTGCAATATAAGCAACAGAATGGCCTCTGCCGATTCAGACAACCGATAAAGTGTTGTATTTCTTTAATATGCGTCGTAATATTTTTACATTTTTACGATACTGATATGGTCGTGTGTTTATAAACTTTTAAAATTACAGTAAAGTACATTACTGAAAAATATATTGTTGAAAGTACTATAGTAAAATTCTAAGGAGTAGAATATTTGTTTAAGTAATTAAAAAAAAATAAGTTGACTTTAAATCAAAACATTTTCACGACAATGTATCTACTGTATTCGTTTTACCTATGTAAAGCAATTAAAAAAAAAAACTTATTAAATGAAATTATTTCCTATCATAGCTCAAGGGCCTCAGACATAAGTCGTATTTCCTTTCCTCAGTCCCCTCTTTAAAAGCATTAAATGCAGTAAAAGAGATTGATGTAATTAATTACCGTCTTCTAATGTCAAACCCTATACTTAAAAAAAATCATGGCTCGATCTATGGGTACCGCACTATGGACCAAAACATGCAATCAAATTTTATTGAAGGTTTACATGGTGAATTATATTTGAAATCTTGCAAAGGAATAAATTATTGCTGAGATGCGTTTACCTTACAGGTGGTAATATTTAAATTATTTTTATAGGAAGTAGAGCAGAATTTTAGAGAAATCAATGTTATAAACAAAAAATTGACTGTAAAATTTATATTTTTTATGCCATGTTTGAACATCTTCCTTCCGAGACAAGGACTATCGATAAAGCGGAAAGCCGCCAAGAGGGGAGGGGGTCTGGGTGGGCTTTATTGTAGAGAAAATAATATGGCTGTGAGACCATTAATCAGCCGAGACAGGCCTTGGTGTACAGCCTCTACAGCCTCTTCGCTACCAGCCACGCCCACGGCCTTTATAAAATTTGCACCGACTGATACAGGCCTTGTGAATATATAATACCAACAGCCCCCCCCCCCCATCCCGTCCCAACGGCACAATTTATTTTTGAATTCAATAATGGAATCCCTCATTAGATATACGCCCTCCTTTATCAAGGGCAATCAGCCCCCTTTGAAGATATTTCATCATCGCTGAATATGATATTGATGGAAAAGAAGTTGTTTATGAATCAATAATATATGTATTTATAAACATTTAGAGAATATAGGTGTTATTAAAATTCTTTGAGGACAAAACTCCTGTTTTAATTTTGTATAATGTGAGTGCTTTAAAATCATTAATTTACCTTTCTAGGGAATGACAACGAGATATATTAAAAAGTAAAAATAAAATAAATTCAATAAACCGGGAAATAATAAAACAAATTCAAATTAAGCTAAAAAAAAAAAAACGAAAATGAAAATGTTTACCACAACAACACATGAAGGGCTTGGGTTTAAGTAATTTTTGAGGAAGTACTGTTTCTTGAACAACGTTTGTGCAAGGCGATAATTTATTTATATTATTATTTTTTTTTTTATAAACACCTTCCTAGTCATTTCTGAGATTCGGTTGGGTTATTTACAGCGTACCTCAATATTCTAACCATGGGAGGAGGTCAAGTTTTCATTTCGCAGGACCGGCACAAAAATAAAAGTCGAAATCCAGGCCGGATTTGAACCAGCACAGCTGCAGTTTCGAGGTTGCAAAGCCTACGCCTCAACTCCCTCAGCTAGTGGAGGTAATTTGTTCAAGATCTCGATCAACCGTCTGATGTTTTCCCAATTATCAGTTCTAACTTTATAGAAGCCAGTTAGACCCCGGAGGGCTCTCGAACCGTGGTGCTAACTCATTGCAGAATAAATAAATTATCTGCCACAGCCGGATTCATACCCGGGTCATCAAGCGCTGTACTTACTGGAAAGATATTTCAATACTGTTTGGAAAATATGAAAAAATCGACCGCAATACTTATAAATTCAGATAGGGGTTCGAACCCATAAGTTTGATAAGATGGAGGTAGAATATTTCATAAGAAGATGGGTTGGGTTGCGGTCAATGAAGAACACAAATAAGCAAATCGTATTTTATTAATACCAACTTTTCGGCCTAAATATCAGGCCCTCTTCAGCGAAATTTATTCAGAATAGTTGGCGTTCTGGCCAAAATGTTGACACTAAGAAAATAAATTTAACTTATATCTGTACTTAAGATACCGCATCCCAACCATCCTTTCCGATACGATATATATGGCAAACAACTAATGCATAATAACTAAAGTATTACTTGTTAACACGACCTTAAAAAAAGTATTACAAATAATTAAAAAATCATAATCTTTTTATATTTTGTTCTCGGTCAAAATAAATGTTTCTGATATCCGTGAACCTTAGACTCACTTCAGAATAAGATAATGTAACATTTCATCAATTTGTTTAATGTTATACCCAATATAGTTATTGCAAGATAGTCGCACACACTCTCCACTGGAAGACAATAAATTCTCAAATATATTTATTTTTTAAAGACCCGTCCTTAAAACGAATCGAATAGCTGGAAATTACCTTGTAACTTTACAAGTAACTTGTAACTTTTCAATTCTAATCAATAATTTCTAACATTATTACTTCACTGAATTAAATTGGCAGGTGTTTTGACAGCGAATTGACGGTGATTGTATTTTTGTGAAAAACATGTTATTAAAAAATCGAAATATACAAGTTCAAGAATGTTTATGGCTGAATTTTATTTAGTTGTAAATTATCATGGAACTTTCTCAAAGCTAGGATATACAGCATTCAATCATGAACGATAAAACTTGGAAATATGCTTTGATCGTCAATATTTTAGTATTTCATAAACTTCTTATCGAAACCTACTTTTAAAAATCATATGGCAAGCTTATTGTCAGTCATTTGGTAAGTAGTGGTAGTGCAAAGAACTAAACATCTGTACAAAATAAGTTAAGGAATTTTATTGAACGAACACAAGAACTCAAGCAAGCAAACTGAAATTAACGCAATGATTTTTTACTTATAGTTAAGTTGTTATTTAATTATTATATTTTTTTATACTATTATTCTCAGACATGAGCTACAAAAGGAATTCCTCAAACAAAGGAAAGGTTTTAGAAGAGCGTTAGGTCGAAAACCTTCATTCCAAAAACGGTTAACTTTCACATTCCGGTACAGAATGTATTCTTCCTCAATAGTGGGTTAACAAAAGCTAACGATAACGATCTTTTGTGGTTGAAGAGGATAGAGCGAAGAAGGGGAGGGAGAGTGGGAGGGAAGAAGGGCTTGATCGTTAACATGGCTCAATGTTAGTGGTACATGGGAGGTTGAAGATGTGCACCCATGGCTGTCTTAATACCTTCGGGTTCTGCGGCCGATGGTCCTTATGTTCAGTATGTATACAAAAGAATCGGCCTTCTAAAGGAATTCCTTCGAGAGGAAAAATAATAGAAGCGGAGAAAACGTTAAGCAACCCACTTCAGTTAAATATTACACCATATAATTAAACCATATTTAGTATCAAAAATTATTTTATATTAACTGGATCCGAAATAAATCGTAATAGTTGTTAAAGGTCATCAATGATTTTCTGCTGAGGTATTTGGAGATGAAGTCATGAATTTTATGCTCTGCTATGGATCTTACCTAGGAGCTTTTATGATATATCATTTGAGTGAAATTAACATTACAATATTCTTTGTGAAGTTAAATTAAATGATCGAATGATAAAAGAACTACACACGAATTTTTCTACTATTGTGATCATATTTATATGGAATGTAAAGGATACGTAAAAATCAAGCATATTAGAGTAGTATTTGTCTGATTGAGGGAACGGAGTGCTTAGTGAGTAAGATTTTGTGCTTCCTCTCTGGCTTGGGTTCAAATTATTCACTAGCAAGTATTGGCCGATGTGCTACATTTCATAATTATCGGGCCGTCTGTAGGTGAGGAGGTTGAGTCGAAGGTCTTTGCATCCTCGGGAATGCTGCGACATCGGTTCGAATTCGGCCTGTGGGGTCGACTTTTATTTCTATGGCAGGCCCATGAAATGTGCAAACTTGATCTCCCATCATGTACAAAATGATTCACCCTCCCTTTCCTCAACACCAAAAATAGTAGAAGAAAAGCTTTCCAAAGCACCCATTCCCTAATTCTCAACTTAATGGGTGTGCCTATTGGACATACCCAACGTCTATAAATTTAGAAAAAACTGGAGGTTGATCTTAAACAAACCAACTCCTAGCACAATCGTTGTTCACGAAATTATAGGTCTTTACAAAGTACTGAGCCCATAACTGCTCATGGTTTGTAGCGGCTTAGATTTTTTTTTTAATTAAGTTTTCTTTTATCAATTTGCTAACGGCAAATAAAGATAAAGAATACATGGATGGAACCGGGCAATTTTTTTCATTGCATTTTGAACCGTACTTATTTTATAGCAATCACTTTTTTTTTAACTCCGATTTATTATTATTATTTATTCCTTTTCATTAATTTATTATCATGTACTTATCCCATTCTCTTTGATCCCATGCCATGTTGATACACTGATGCAAAGTTTAACCTTGATTCTCAATAGATTGAAAATAATCAAACCGAATGTCTGACTACATTACTTTCATGATCACAGGTAAAACGAGCTCGTAATACAATGTATTTCATTTTTGTGTTTTAAGGATTTTACATTTATTACACTACAACATTCTTAATTCTGTCTTGTAAATTTTATATTATATTAGTTGTTACTTTAATAAATAGTTCACTACATAATGAGTTTTTCCCTACTCTGGGACTTTTTCTGTACAAACATTCATATTATCTTTTTCGTTAATGAACCTCCTGTTCATTGTTAGTTCTGTTTATTCTAAAACCTTTTAATTAAAAATGATCTAAAAACCACGTAAACACACATAACTATTTATGTTATCTTAACCTGAAAAATATTTAGAAAGATAAAATAAACTATTAACGGAACTCAAACGTTTTAACAGGACAAGCAATTGAATACACTTGACCTGAGCAAACAATGATGGAAGGAGCGGAATGAGAAATCTAAATTTGTCTACTCTATTACTAGTCTTAACCAGACGTTATTAATTAATATTGTGTTGTGGGAGGGTAAACATATACTGAAAAAAAATTAAGCAATATATGCAGAGGATTGGGGTGCTTCCAGAACCTACCTACCCTCGTAAAAAGGACTTACCAACTGGCATAATCTCACAATACTTTATTAATTTTTTTTGGGGGGGGAGGGGAGATTTCAGTAGATATTTTGAATTCTAGATAAAATTCTAACAAAAATAAGTTCAAAATGCTTCATATATCAGGATTAAAAATTTTTTAGTGTTCCCTCAGAGCAGTTCCGTCAGCCTGTCCAGTTGTGCCCCCCTCAGCTAGACTGATTGATTATACTCAACTGGACTGGCTGACTTGTTCGGTTAACGTTAACTGCAGATATCTGAATCCGTTATCCAATTTATAATATTTTTCTGAGGTATGTATTTTTACCATTCCTGAAAGGTGAGTTACTGATAAAGTCAATGAATCCTGAACAGAAACTCCTCTTCATTGAGCGTGAAGCCTCAGATCCAATTGACAAACTTCATCGCCATTGTGTCAGCATTACAAGGGACTCACCGAGGATGGGGGAGAGGGGAGGTTGGTAGCAACTTGTCAGAAGGAAATAATACAGAGAAGAGATAAACTCTGGGAATAACAAGTCAATTAGTAGCTAGCTCCGAGTACAGGAAACTTAGTCCTTTAAGAAAGGATGGGATTGAGACAGGAGCTAAATGCCTCGGCTAACTTACTCCAAGCTAGATACCTTATGTTATATTAATTAACGAAGTTACCTGTCGTTGGTATAATTAGTCCTACCTTAACCGCGGCACGTCCTCAATGAATAACGTCTCTCTCACGGGATTAGCCTCTAGACACCTCTGAGGATTCCGTTAAACGATGGAATATCAGTAAAGATTATCGCCAATTATGTTACCACAAATTATATATACTACTCGAACGAAAATAAAAAAAAAAGACTACAAGGTTTGAACTATTATATTTTTTATTTTAGACCTGTTCATTACAATCATTTTTATCATTCGCTTACTGCCAAAGGCAGATCTATAGCTATGATTTTAAAACAAATTTGTTTATTGATATTTAGAACTGTATTAAAATATATATAAAAAGTGAATTTGATGTTGGTTATACAATGGGATGATACAGACATGTGGAGAATCTACCCATTGATAGAACTCAATTAACACTTCTGAAGGAGAAAATATCGAGGTCATCTTCGGTTAAGACGCTTAGGAGGATTATCAGGTAATGAATGAGAATCCAGGTTAAAAACAAGTGCGTTTGGGTAGTTGTTTATCATGGAAGGATTGGTATCAGGTTCCGGCGAAATCGGTAATATCTGGAGCATTGAGTTACTGATGGATAGGACTTGATTTCAGACAAAGTAAGGAGTATAAGGATTTTACGAAGAATTTTGGATTGTAAGGATTGGATACCAGAAGAATTCCTTGGTTTAGTAGAGCCCCAAAGCTCAACTCCATAATTCGCGATAGGCTTTATTGTAGTCCTATAAATAGGTCTTTTGTTGGAAGTTTAGTTCATTTGTCAAGTTTAGGATCAAGAATACTACCCTGAGGTACACCAGCGGACTCAGGAAAGATGGATGAATAAATGCTATTGGGATTAAATTTAAATAATCTGTCAGAGAGATAACGAATATCGAGGAAGTATATATGGGATATGAATTCACGGAGCTTATATAGCAATTCCGGGTGCCAGACTCGACCATAAGCCTATAAGATAAATCTTGTTTGTCTAAATGGGTTTACAAGTTTTACGAATTCCAAATAGATATATAATGCAACAGGTTTACATTTTTTTTTTTTATGGTAGAGTAGAAAATCTGAATTTTATTCCATGGGTCCACCATAAAATAAAGTTTAACACCGCATTTTCTAAATACATTCGAACCAATTTCGCATCTGAATCGAGAACTTTTGAGTACCTATACATCTGGTCAGGCTTAATGAGGGTTGTGTCATGGTAATTACCATGTGGCATGATATTATACAACCTAAACCTTACGTGATGAAAGATCTACAAGAGTGGAAGTTAGTCAAATTAACTTTTTATATTACTGTTAATATCAACAACAGATATGAAATATAATCAAGTAACCAATTATACCTAATATGTTTTAAAAACAATCGCTGTTTGGCGATCAATCATTCGTCAACTCAGTCCTATCTAGTAGAGCGCTGAAGTAATCGGAATCAAAGAATAGGTAGTTTCTTGCCGTTTAAATATGATTTAAGTGTTTCATGTCAATTTGAAGTCCTATCTGTTTGAATGTGTTAGGCAAGGAACTAGTGATGGTAAAAATGGTGATAACTGTAAAAAAAGTTATCGTAAGCCTCCTCGGAATAATGGGATTTAAAAATATTTTAAGTGAACTCTAAATAAATGTAAGTCCTCCCACACTGTTTAATTCAGATATTTCCTGGAATTAATTTTGGGTACAATGTTGATGGGATATTATCCGCATTAATTTTAATTTACTGGTAAGCTGGTAAAACTGATTGGTAAACTGTATTTATGATGGATTTGAAATAAATTAAACATGGTAAATTGGGAAATAAAACCTTTAGTCTTGAATGAGTTATACATAATGACTAATTATACGTGGGATCAAAAGAGAATTCAATCAGGTAGACAATAGTTAGTAAGTTAACTACTTACTTACTATACGACTACTGTTTTTGAATGGGATTACATAGAATAATTAAAGATATTATAGTTTACTTGCTAGTAATTTATGGTAAAGTATTGAAGTTTGCGATAGAACTTCAGGTGTAGTTCATCTTTTCTCTTTGCTCTACTCTCTCATTTTCCCTCTGTGCATTTTTCTATGTGTGGTGTAGATTACTCACTAATTATGAATTGCTGAACATAACAACAATAATGATAACAAAAAAATGATGTTACTCTGAGGAGAGGCTTTGTTTACTCTACTTTGGGTCCAGAACCCTTATTATTTCATGAGTTTACCAATATATAGGAGTATCTTGATGTCTTGTTCATTCCAAGAAATCTGGATATAACGATTTTAAAATTCATTCGGAAAAACTTATAGTTAAAATGACCTCTATATAACAGGTTTACAATATCTCTCTCTCAATAAAACAAATTGAGGTGTCTGGACATTAACCTTTGTAAGGCCTTAGGCAACACTCTTCGTCAGTTTTGTTTATTTCGTTACCACACACTAAGTTTTGTATATAATTATTTTCATTGTGTAAAATTACATTATATCATATATTTATAGACTGGTAATAGTGGTCATGGAGCTCGTTCACACCATATTTACAAATATATAAATTAAATAATAACAAAATAAGAAATAGAAAGGGGAAAAATAATAAACAATAAACTAATTTAAACTTAAAGTAAAATAATAATCATGCCTTACTATCCTGATTAAACATAATCATTCCTGCACCGTATTTATTACTTTTAAGTTTTGAATTGTGTACATTGTGTACATAATATTTTAATCCCGACGTTAATTGTTTTAACGAGGTCGACTTCTATACCATTCGATATGTATATGTCAATATGTAAGTGTCTGAAGCTTCATACAACGCCTTTTTGTCAATAACATCTCGATATTAGACTTTTTTTAAAAACCTCTGGAAATTCAATGTTTTTTAAATATTTCAACTGTATTAAATTTTTACTATTCATCGACAGCTTAGAAGCGATTGATGGAACTATAGAAAATAATTGACAGGGAAGAGGAGACTGAAAGCCTTAAGATCAGGTAATATCGGTGAAAGAAACTGTGAGCCAAAATGCGAAGGCGCTAAGTTGATTATCCAGGCGGGAATATTTCTCGCGGGTAATTTGCCCTGGGAGAGGCTGCCTATCTGTCTGCCTCTAATTAGAAGAGACACATTAGCCTACGTGATTAATATGGCTAATTGCCCTAGAGTCCATACACTACGGCCCTATTGATCAGAGCAATCTTCCAAGTGTATTTATCAACTCCCGATTTAATTAGAAGTACTCTCCCCAACCCCTACACTTTAAGAAGTCAAATCAGTTTTACACTATGTCGCTGATGGAGAAGCAATTTTTTACTCTTTACTTATTGCGCCCTCTGGCGGATGACTTAGGAAAAAAAGTGGTCTGGAGGATGAACCGTAGTAGCGCCTCCTATATTCGAGCAGCTAATTCATTTCCATCTGTCTTGCTCCCTTTAATTTAGAGCCCGCTTTTAATTAATTATTTATTAACGACGACCGTTCTTAGTCCCCCATTAATTTATTTATAACTCCCCTCTTCTAGTCTTAGAATTAATAAGAATTCTACTAAGCGTTGGAACTAGTTTCTACAGAACAAAAGCCAGGATTATTTTAGATAAAATTACTTACTTCACTTATATAAGTCAAGTAATCAATATTTGGGTGAAAATAAACCAATGTCTGGACAAATAATAATGATATCATTATTTTTTTAAATTTCTGAATCCTAAACAGCTATAGTTCCAACAAAGCCAAAAGAGCCACCTCACAAATAGAGTTAGTCTCAAGACATTATTGCATGTAAATTTAATATAAACACGCTCCTTACTTTGTCACAAATCAAGACATCCATCAGGACCTCAATGTCCCTTATGTTGCCGATTTGGCCAGAACCAGATACCGTTCCTTCCATAATAAACTTCTCAACCACCCAAATCCACTTGTTTCTAACCTGGCTTCTCCTTCATTACCTAATAATTCTCCTAGGCGTCTGAAATGAAGGTGGCCTCGAGATCTTCTCCTCTAGAAATGTTATTGGAGTTCTATCAGTGGGTAGATTCTCCAAATGTTTGTATCATGTCACTATGTCACCTAAAGCAAATTTACTTGTTGTATATATGTGTATACAGTTGTAAATAACAATAAATAAATTATTAAAAAAAATGTGTGTATATATATAGACACATACAAAAAAAATGAAGAAAGGAGAAGAAACAAATTATTAATGATCATAAGGAAAAGAAACAAGATTCTCCCTAAGCTAAAATGAGAGAAAAAGTCATCTGTACCACTGGAACCGTTGGAAAGATTTAGGTTCAGTACTTGGTAATGAATAAAGATATAAGAAGACGAAGACGTAAAAAGATATAAGAAGATGAAGACGCATAAAGATATAGATCGACGGACACAATTGAGGGCGATGCGGTGAATAATCTGATGAGATGATGAGTTTATGGTATATTACCACTGGTTAAAGTATATTACCAACTTCAACCTAAGGAATAAACAGTAACCTACTTTTCGGAAGCCAAGTATGGCCTGGAACAGTCCCTCGATTCCAGATTGGTTCCATAGCTGATATAGGGGAATAAATATATTATTTTCCAAACCCACATATTAGCTATCTCAAAGTCAAAAACCTTAAATTACCAATTCTTTTACATCGCATCTAACTCTGAATCCTCAATGAAAGGGAGTGATTTTTTATACATACTATGATAGAAAAAAAATTAAGACGAGTTAAGAACAGACCAAAGTTTTTGATTCATAGCGTATTCAGGTCGTAAATTGTCAAAAACCGCTAACAATGTTTTAATTTTAATTGGATAAAACCCAGATATATTAAGTTTTCAGTAAGAATCTTTTTTTTTTTTTTTTAGTATGAATCTATCAACAAAATTTTAATTTCAAAATCATCGCGGCCATTTTAGTCTTTTCAACTGGCTTGATACTAGAAGTATTAAGATATGATACAAAAAATTTTTTTCAACAGCATTTAGTGCATTACAGCAACCAAAACTTAATGTTTTCGAAGATCACTGAAAATATAAAGCCCTTAGCTATGCAGCTACCTAGATAATTCTGCGAAACACGACATGAATAACAGAATTAGAAATAAAAATTCACAAAAAGCAACGAGACAACGACCAAAATAGGACTAGTCGGAATAAACCTTTCCCCGATTATGAATACATTAAAATTAAAACAGCGCAGACTAAATAAAAGAAGACTTTAATGGAATGACCTTATCTTAGTCGAGTAATACTCAGTGTAGTGACCTCTGGTTGTGGGGGGAGGAACCTCTCTGGGGGGAGTTTAAGATGGCAATTTGGAGATAGTGTTTGGAGGTCCGGCAGATTACCAGTTGACTGTCTCAAAATTGCTTTCAGTGGATTTATGTTTCCTATGTCTTGAGGGGGGGAGGGTATTCCTGCTCTTTAAAATTATGGCCTCTCCCCTTCTAAGTGGAATTTTTAATTTCAGTAATTATTTTTAAACATTAGTAATAATAAACTTAATGAGAGAAGTAAATGATACCACCAAGAAAGATGTATTTATAAATTAATACTTCGGTATAATTCACTTTTCTTATTTAGTACTCAAAATTTTTTACATTGAAGTAAATCTTTACGTTTTACAGAGATAGTAGGAAGAATTAGCCTGTAGTATGCCTGAAAAAAAATTGTTTTCCATGTACATAGGTAAGTACAATTTCCCTCGCTATTTTTATCCATGTTTTTGTTTATGAAATTTTATTTTTTTTTTCATGTTTATAGGAAATGAAATTATGAAAATAAGGTTCTATGGGTACCTTATTTTCATAATTTCATTTCCTGCTTGAATATAAAAGTAACGGTTTTTATTTTTAATGACCCCACCTCTGGTCATTTTTGAAATACACCCCCCCCCCTTATCTACAGGGGAACACCCTATTTTAACCATGTGGGATTGCCTCATAAATGAAGGTTGAGCACTCATGCTGGATTCAAACCAGCACCGCTGCAGTTCTGAGTTTGCAAAGCCTTCGTACTCAACTGCCTCAGCTTCAGACGGCCCTAAAGCTAAGAGGCTAAAAGGCCCTAAGACTAGCCAAAAAAAAAACCTTACTGTAGAAAAAACATTGAAGGATATGGGGTAGAGTGGGTTCCCCAGTTGGTGCGTCTCAATATGAGGAACCCTTGCTTGTGACACGTGTTATAATAAGATTAGGCACCCCTGTCATTGTAAGCGTTTTTTTTTTCTATTAAACAAGAAAAAAAACTTCTTCCGAGGGGAAATTCTGTTCAAACACCCCCTATTCACATTTAAGAAAATATGATGTTGTACACTCAACCACCAAGGTACTGAAGTGTTTTTCCTCCCCTCTAGAGGTACTTTTTATGAACAAACAAGCGCTATAACACATTATTATGTACGAGGAAGAACCTAGTATAATGAATAATTTGAAAAACTATAGAGAAATAATTGAGGTCCCTGAGCCCTATAAACTAGGCAAGAATTTAATAATAAAGCCAAGTGTTCGATTAGCATTCAACCTTGGCATCTAAAATTCATCTTTCTATTCTACTCATCTTCTGGACCATTGAAGAATTTAAAAGTATTCTATAATCGCTTTCTAAATTGAACTAATACATATTATGAAATTAAATTCCACAAAAATATTCCGATTTTATCAGAAATATAGGCAAAGCATCGAATATAATAATGCAAATAACATCAATTAAAATCATTCGAAAGTTATTGAGCCGAATTTCGTTCATAATGAATTGTCGAGGGGATAGCGAATGAGTTTGCGTCCTTAGGCGTTCACCTCACCAAAATAAATAAAGTAAACTGTGATTAGGGGTTCCTTTTTGATTTGGCCTGTTGATTCTATTCAACCATGATTTTTCGATCTTGACCGCTTAATCTCTTCCTTCTAGTCCAAATGTTTGAACTTAATATATCAGACGGAAGGAAACTTGGCCAAATTTCCAGAAGCATATAAAAAAAATACTTTTTTTTTTTTTTTTAATAATTTATT
>NW_027107160.1:88856-105884 GCF_000696795.3 Halyomorpha halys
AAAAAAAAAAAAAAAAAAAAATACTAAATGCATCAATGTGAGGTTATGTTAACCCTGGAGATCTTTCCACGAAAACCATTTTTTAATATAAATTTTAAACCAGTAGATATATTCATGTTTTTTGTCAAAATACTAAAATAACTAAACCTTAACAACTTATCTGAACAATTTAACTTTAAGAGTTTACAAGTAATTCAGTTTCATACAGTGGATAGTAGAACCATCCGTGTAATTATTTCTCCTTTCATCTGCCGTCGTTTATAGTGTATTGGAGGTCATCATTATCATTATTTTTATTATTAAAGAAATATGAATCTTATAATGTTTAAAACCGTAATCAAACCACGATATTAGATTTTCGAATACTTTTTGCCACATCAGACGTCTAAATTTTTTATTTAAGACCTAAAATATATACTTATACTAATGAAAAATAATCACCTAGAATGTAAGAAGGCTATAGCTCGGTAAGTAATAGTTCTCTGAGTTTCCTGTAATAAAGGATTAATGAGGAAGCTATGTCTTATTCAAGGTGAGATTAAGGCCAGAACCCTTCCACCACAGCCTTGAGGACCAGGTCAACCTTTTGTTACCGAGGCTAATGCGATTTTAATGAAGGGACAACAGCGAGAAACGCCCATTCCTCAGCACCATTTTCCGAAAAGGAATGTCTCTTATTTAGGTAAGTCTAATGCTTATGTATTGTCTTAGGTATAATTAGCAATGTCACTGAGTATAGTAAACAAAAGTATACTAATCTACTGAGCAAAATGTTCACACGTCCTCATTACGTTATAGTTTTTGAACAACTGAAGGCATGACAACAGCATGAAGGCCAACCAAAAAGGTAAACCTTTATAACCATTGCAGGAACTGTTTCAACAAAATGTTGCAAAATGTTGCACTGCGATTATTTATTGAAATTTCTTCTCATCAAAGCTTTTAAAATTATCAAGAATAATGGTGATTAGAGAGTAATTTTAATGATAAATTTTACTGCAGACAGCCAATAGGATTAGACTGGATATACCGCTGTTACCGTGTGATTTATACACTGTCATTCTATATCGACTCACATTTATGACAGTGCTACAACAACAGAAAACTGTCACCGTGTCAGACAGCCTTAAAGCAATATGCGTTTTTATAGGATGTATGTAACACAAACCTATATTAACCTATTAGGAAAAAGATAATACAAATACAATATAATGCTGTCGTTTATGGTTTTCATAAATTTTCTATGATTAAAATATATATTAAATTACTCTCCTGAGTTGATCTGGTCTAAAAACGAGAAAAAAATCTTTATAATTTGGAGTTGGTAGCGCAACCCCAGATCCGCTGATATTATTCAGTAATTTTTTTTGACGACGCTAAGTGAAACTTTTTATCGTTTTATTTATTATAGTTGTACTTATACTGAGTATTGACAATAAGAATTAATTGTTATTATATACCAGGTTGGTATTACACTTAAATATTTTAATAGATTATGTTAGAAACACAGTACATAATCAAATTTATGTAATATGTGCTTAACTCTAGAACAGAAAAATGGACACGATTTAGCTATTTGAATCAATAATCTACCGTTAACAAGTGCCTGAATGAAAAGAAAATAACTTATCACACCACAAATGGTATCTGGCTAGAGGTACTGTGCGAAAGGAGTTGGCAGGTCTCCAAGCTCCTACAGGGTTGACATGATCTCCAGACATTCATTAAGAAGAATAAAGCTATTGTCGAGCGGGTGTACCAGGTGCCAGAAGATGAAAACAATGCTTTTGGACCATGAGGCATCTGAGGAGGAATCCTGAGAGAATCTCAGCTTTTTGCAAACTTTCGAAAGATAAATATATATATTTTCTAACCTTAATTTGCATAAAATAAAATACTGTAATTCAAAAACAGAATACGTAGCGAACAATAATTTACCCTAAGAAGATGACCCATGTTATAAACATGGCAGGCAGAGAATGCCTCCTGTGCTTAGATTTGGATTTCCACATATATTAGTGATGAATTAACTATATCATCTAACCCAGTTTAACCACTTAACTTGCTCGCTTGAGTCAATTCGTGTGCGCTAACCAGGGCAGACTGTGCACACTCGAAATAATTCGAGTGGCGTTGTATTATATCCTGTTATAATTTTTCACACTGGAATATAACCAAAAATTGAAAATAACAAAGTGATATTAAGAAAATAAATAACAATGATTTATTATCTATAATAATCCTCTAAATATAGCTTTAGCCTTTGTTTACATTATGTCGGTATTTTGACCGATATCCAAAATCCAAAATTAAAATAAAAATTTCATTCTTTTTGTATTTTTTGAAATTTGTTTGCCAAGATAATGTTCTAAATAGAGTTTTTTAGATAAAATAATATTTTTTTGGCCAGCTTTTTAGAAAAAAAAAAACTGCGTTAAGGGGTTAAATTTGGAACTCAAACTGACGGTTATGAATCATGTCTCTAATCTCCAATAATTATGATTGATATAAGAGATTTTTTGGGGGATGCAAACTGTCTTTCAAGCCGTTTACTAATTGAGTAATATTACTTAAAGTTAATATTTTTACAATTAAATATTTGCTTACAATTTGAAAAAAAATCTTTTGTTTACCTGTAAGAAATAATACAATTTATTACACATAACTCATAATTTTTATATTATTTATCAAGTAATTACTAATGAACCCGTTAGGTAAATGAGAAATGTCATAATATGAATAAATCAACAAAATTATAATTAACTAGACATTTTGGTTTTAATAATTTTTATTATTAATTAAAATAATCAAGGAAACAAGGAGCAGCATTTTATTTTTTTTATTATCTTTCCTCTTTTTCCTCTTTAAATATTCAAGGTTGAGTAACTACAGAAAATTAATCTACGCTCTTAAAAACTGAAGCACTTAACTAAAAAAATAATTTAAAATCTAAATTAAGGTACTTTGCAGCTCGTAATTTTCAAGCTGGATGAGGAAAATTTAAAAAGAAAAGCGAGAAGCAAAAAATATTATCTTTAATGTAGCAAGCCGGCTGGCTCTAAAACATGTTTAATAGCGGGAAAATTGGTTATGAGTAAAAAAGAAAACATCAGATAAAAAGTGGCTTATAAAAAAAAAAAAAAAAAGAAAACACCACAAAAGCCGAGACCGCATTTTTTTTCGGCGGGAAGCAATTACCGATCGGGGCGCCAAAAGGTAATTCGTTTCCCGCCAATTATTCAGGAGGCTAGGCAATAATTCAGCAGGCCTTGTCTTGGTTCTCCCGCGAGATCAGTCTTCATTACTTCCCCGCGCCATGGAGGCAACTTTTCATTTTTCATTTCTTATCAGGGATTTAATATAATTCTCGCTTGTTAGCAGTTCTACTTGACGTCATCCCATAATTACATTACACTTTCACTTAATCTTCTCGATTTCTAAGTTTATTCATCTGAATTCGAAGGATTGTAGTTAAGGACGACTATTAAAAAATGGGAATAAGGTAACAAATACGTTAAATATACATATCATTTACTGGTTTAAATATTTGTATGTACATACACCAAATAATACGATTCTAAAAGAAAAATAATAGCTTTAATATGCACAAATTTGTGATGGTTATAGGTTTTTTTACTAGGTTTCATTTCATTAATTTCAATCAAAAATATTAAGATATGCTAGAACCACATTTTTTATATAAAGTGATAATGATAAGAAGTAATAATAAAATTGTTTTTATATACATATACATTTTTCTTTTTTATTTCATTATTAGTCTTAAAGAATTGTCACCAAACCCTATATGGTCAGTACATATTTTTGAAATAAAAAAAAATCATAAAATAAGTAAAATAAAATATTAAAATAAATATGTACCAATTGAACCTATGAAGGGTCAGGAGCGTAGTCCTTTGTACGGAAGTAATCTTACTGGACCAACGGTTGTGCTTACTCCTTACAAAGGAGGTGATTAGGTTATAATCAAAGGTGAAGCTGAGTGGACCCCGGAGGGTTAGCTCGCGGGTATAGAATAAATAATTATCTTTCACAGCAGGATTCAAATCCAGGTCCTTGGACTTAGCAACACCGTGCCTCACCACTGGGCCACCCTACTCCCCAAAATAAAATATGTACATCAAACAACAGCATAATTATGTAGAACAAAGTAAGTAAAATCCCAAGACACATAAATTGAAGCGAAGTACCCACCCTAATAAAATAAATCACAACACTTTCATACCTTGCACTCTTTCTAGCGAAATCCAAACCAGTTTTGGGGCACATATGTGGTTGATAAATCAGGATTTAAGGAAAGCCCGGTCACGTCACCGGTGTTGAAAGCTACTGGATGTTAAATGAGAGAACTACAGCCTCAGATGCCCACAACGTAAGCGAAGAAGCTGACCACAGACCATTGTCAGGATTTCAATAGCACGAACTATTATTCGAATCGATGTTTATTATATTCTATATATGGCTCTTATGTGTTCGTAATTTGAAGCATATGTAAGACAACAAAAGTACGTTCGACTACCTATTAAATAAATAAAAATAAAATAACCGTAATCAATTTATTTATAATCTGAATACCTTCTTGGGAATATTGTTTAAATAAATAAAAAAATTTATCCATTTTAGTCTCAAAACATTTTTTATTTCTTTATAAGTTCGACGTTTCGACCAATACAGCCATCTTGAAGGACAATTTTAATACAATTTTAGAATCCAATGAAAACCCATGACTACTTGTCCTACAATATCCTTTAATAATACCCCTCTTATTCGTGTCGAACAGATCCGTTACTTAGGACTACATTTGGACAAACGACTGACATGGAATCCTCATAAAAGACTAAAAAGACAAGAAACTGCTCGTCAATTTCGACTATTACATCATTTACTAGACAAACGGTCTAAATTGCCAATCCATTACAAAAGACTGATCTATATGACTATTATGAGGCCTATCTGGACATACGGAGTTGAGCTTTGGGGCTCCACTAAACCATAAAATTCCTCCCAAATCCAATCCTTACAGTCCAAAATCCTCAATGCTCCTTACTTTATCAGAAATCAGATCATCCATCAGGACCTCAATGTTCCGTATGTTGCCGATTTGACCAGAACCAGATACCATTCTTCTATGATAAACTTCCCAACCACCCAAATCCACTTTTTTCTAACCTTTTCCTTCATTACCTTGATGAAGATCCTCCTAGGCGTCTGAAAAGAAGAAGGCCTCGAGATCTTCTCCTCTAGAAATATTATAAGAGTTCTATCTATGGGTAGATTCTCCACATGTCTGTATCATGTCACTATGTCACCTACAGCAAATTTACTTGTATATATTTTTATACATTTGAAAATAACAATAACTGAATTATTTTTAAAAAAATCCAATGTTTGTGATTAATTTTAACTAAGAAGGTTGACTGTGATAAAGACTTTAAATTTTTAATTTAATGTGAACGTTGACTAATTAGAGTAACTTATGGACTGATATAAATGACCTGGACAGAATAGCCTGCATGAAGTTGTTTTTTAAATGATTTGATTCTAAAATGGTACTAAGATTGTCATTGAGGATGGCCGAAAGGTCGGACTTGTAAAGAAATAAAAAAAAATGTATGTCTAAAATTGATAAAAATGCTTATTTACTTAAACGTTATCAATTTAATTATTTGACGTATTATCGTGTATAGATTACAACATGTTTATAACATTTTATAATCAACATGTTTTTAAGTTGTTTCACATGAAACGGTTACAGATTCTACACCACATTTGTTTGGGGAAAATGTCCCCCCTAACACTTGAATAGGATTCAAGACGAATATGAAAATGCTGCCATCTAGTGGGAGAGAAAATAAGTAGGCTAAGTAGGGAAAGAAAATCAGGATGAGGGAATAAAAGGACATCGAAGAAGAACAAGTAATTTTAATCTAAGTCATTAATTGTAATCAACTATCAAAATTAAATCTAACACAATAATCCAAATTGTAATAATCTTTGGCAGACTATAATCTATTGTCATCAATCATACAAAATAGAGGAATTTTATTCTGTGTATCATAATTATCATTTATAAATACAGTCCCACTTCATTATTTATACCAGCCATACCAGGATATAAAAATTAGTTTGGGTAATATTCCCTAACTTTTACTTCGGGGAATACCTAAATTAAACATCATTATATATATTTTTTTTACTAAGTTATTATTTAATGGGCTAGTCATATGATTTTTTTTCAGTTATAATAATTATGACTGGAATTGTCCTATATTAAATAAAGTATATTTATGAGACAAAATTTTACAACTGATTTTTTTCTCACTCATTTCCTAATTAACCGTGCACAATAAACCATTTATATTTATAAATATAAAAGATGAAATAGACATCTCATTAAAAGATTGTTTGGTTCTTCTGAATTCTACGAATCCGTTCACACACCCTTCCCTCCACCCCTTCCTTACTTATGAAGATTTAACGCGAAGGCTATACAAAGGTTCTGATTACAGGATATTGTTCACTACATCTTTTCTTCACAGGAGCGATGGACCCTAATCCTGCAATAGCGGTCAACCTAAAGGAAGGACTTATTTAGAGGTTACCGTCCTTTTCAATTTGGCCTGGAGAGGTTGGCAGGCCTGCTTTATTCGGCCCCTCTATTTCACTTACCGCAGGAGAGCCGAGGACCCGCCCAATGAGAATTTATATCCTTCCACCCCTCTCCTCCCCCAATCCTTTCACAGGCTCCTGAGGGCGGTCAGTGAAGACATCCTGGCTCCTGAGCCAGAGGATTGAGTCCTACTCTTGGACGAAGTGACTACACCAATCTTCTGGTTTTCTATAAAAGGAAGAAATCTCAGGAAATGCCTATTATAAAGATTTTTTTTATTGTGTAATATTACATTCTGTCTAATATTTACAGACCAAGGTAATAGAGAGAGAGCTTATTTACACTATATTATAAATATATAAATTAAGTAATAACAAATAAGATTTAGGAGAGAAAAAATAAAAAAAACATTGATAAATAAAAAAAAAATAAACATAAAGTAAAATAACATCTTGAACACAATCTTACAATATTTACATTGAGCCTGGGAAATTCCGAACCGAACTGTCTGGGGTAAAGAGCAGGACTCTGGATGATCCCGGTGTTTCTCTCTCAAACGCGTCAATGAAATAAAGATTAGGTTTTACTTAGGATATGTAAGTATAAGGAAGAGTACTTTACAAATGAAATAGAGGCATTAATGATTAATTTCTCGAATCTGAAAATTTGGGAAAAATTTATACGAATTGGGTAGGGGCCTCATCTTGATATTCGCTTAGGGATTATTCGACCTTAATAACGTTTTGACTTATCATGCTAATATTTTAACATTTCTGTATTTATACAAATTATTGAGGATAAAATTTGGTCATATCAAGTTGATCAAAATATGAGTAGCATTGGGACAAGACTACTGATTCGAAAAGTGCTCTACATTCTCGACTATTCCAATCGTACAACCAGTTTAAAGAATAAGAAGAGCGGTTGAAAATATAACATCTCAAAATAGAAGGATCTCGAATCTTTCCGAAAATGTAGCAACGGCCGGAATATTCTAATTAAATTTTTGTTTAAAAAATCCTATCTAATACAATCCGAAATGATGTTAAGTGATGAATAATAGGTGATAGTATTACAGTATTTTTGTTTCATGGTGTTTTAAGACAGTAACTTTGCGGAAAAATTGACATAGTCCAAGAATTGAAAATTATATCGAGTTACCTTCAGAGTATGTTACCCTTAAATTATAAAATCTAGTTAATCAGTATCAGTGGCCTATAACTTTCCTAATAGGTTGAAACGGCACTGGCTCCGAGACCTTTCTATTGAAGTTCTGCCGATACCCTACTTCTCCACTCAAGTCCTGAGCGTCTATGACTTAGTGCTTCACTCAGTCTCAGCTGGCTTTCAATACAAGAGAAAGAACGAAGCGCTAGAATCTCGTGGAATCCTGGCAGATTTCAGAACTCCCAAGGTTGACTGTAAATATTGTATATAGGTATGAATGTCTATAGATGAGATTATTTTGTTTATCTTGATTTTATTTATTTAGTATTTGGGAGTAGGCAGCTCAGTGTTAAGGTAGTGTGCTACTAACACCAAGGAGCCGTGTGGCAGATAATTATTTTCTGTTTAACTGCTCTCGGCCAGAATAGCCTAGATATTTTGGCTGTTGTAATGAAAAAAAAACTTAATTATTTCCTTAAATTATTTTGACTTTAGTTGTCGTTTTATCATACTCTTCATTATTAAAACAGATTGTCAAAACTTGGTTGTCACATACATGTGTCAACTTGTATGAGCTAGCTTCCTTAAATTACTCTGTGATGTACGATGAAATTTCGCGAATGAACTAGCAGCATCCAAGATTTGAATATTATATTCAGTTATTTTCAGGCTACGCTACACTCCTCTTGTCAAAACTAGTGGCAGTCCTTTAATATTCAATGAGGACCAGTGAGGTCCTACACATACTGCTCGATGTTTGGCCCGATCTCAAGTGCGTACAATATTCATCTACGTATGTACATAAACATGATTTAATAAGGATGAATAATTGATAAAACAGAGCAGTGATTGGCACCTTCTCGCTCTCGAAATAATTTTTTTTCAAAACCTATAAAAATAACTTATAAAGCGGGGAGGGAGGGGGAGTGAAGGATATTTTCACAAGCAAGAAATGCAATTTATAGTTCTACGATTCTTTAAAAAAAAAAAAGGCAGTTCGACTATTTCATAGTACTTATACAAAACTTTAATTAATTAATATGTTGCTTATTTTTACTTTATACTTTCTTTCTACAATCAGAGAATTTATTGTATTACTGCCATCGGTATGACTGAAACTGGGGGAATGTAAATAATAAATTATCAACAAAAAATAAAACTTATCTTACTTTTCTAACAAAATGAATTTCATTGTAGGAAGATAGCCCGGGTGGTGGTCAATAAAGGTATCAAAATAGAAAAAAAAAATTGTTGTTAACCAACGTTTCACACAACTTTGCAGGGCTTCGTCAGGGCAGTCTTATCGTAGTCAAAAGGATAACTCTCTACGGTTCACTATAAATAATTTTCTTTTACTATTTTGTACCATTATTGATTACTACCCGGACTATCTTTCTACAATCTACTTCATACCGTCAACTACATTCTTCCAAAATTAATTTTTTTTTTTTTAAATATCTTTATTGAAATTTACAACTGTATGTTGTAGCAACGACCTATTGGTAGCACTCTAATGACATTTTACATTAGCTGATCTCGTGGCCATCTTCTTTTCAGGCGCCTCAGAGGATTGTCAGGAATGAAAGAGGATGCAAGGTTAGAAACTAGGGGGTTTGAGTGGTTAGGGAGTTTATGATGGAAGGAGTGATATCTGGTTCGGGCTAGATCGGTTACAAAGGGAACATTAAGGTCTTCAATATTAATTCAAGCTTTAAATAGTGAAATTTATTCTATAGGAAATAAATAGACCTGATTAAAATTAATTGTTACAACATAAACTTTTTTGAACTGTAGACTACCATTTCCTTCCGTTTCAAAATTGCTTTATGCAATAAATTAGTTTCCCTATATTTTTATGTAAAAAAGACAAGGAAATCGTCAGGTTTGTAAATATCATTGATCTCATAAATGAAAACTATTTCATCGTCGACCTCAGTTGTAAAACATGTTTAAAATTTCAAACACTTCCTTAACCTTCAGTTACAAGGCGCCCAATTAATAATTGCTCCTTCACTGCCATCAGAATATTAAAAGTGTTGGAAGGAAATTATTAGGGACTGATCAAGGAAGCGAGCGGGTTGGGGCCCAGTAGGGCAAAGAGGTTAGCCTTAATAATGCAACCGGGCCAGAAGAAAATTTCATCTGCCCCGAGCTGCTAACAAGCTCTAAGCAAATAGTTTTAACTAAAAAAGGCCAGTTCTCGGCTCCGTGGAAAATGGAGTTTCCTAGTCTCAATTGAAGACTTCTGTGTGCTGTTACTACAAAAACTAAAAATTCGAAGCAGATCGAAAATCAGGAAATAATTTAATACAAAAATGAAAATAACGATAAAAAACTAATAAAGTTCGGTTGAGTTAGGAACTTTTTTTTATTACTTCATATCCCCATTCACAGCTGCTAATGGCGATGACAACCGGTGAATGTGATAGATTAATTTTGACATAGAAATAGAAAAATACAACCCAAATATTATGAAATAGTGGATAATGGCTAGGGAACTTTAATCTGGACAAAACTATATACTGTCGGTTAGGGACTTCGACAAACTTATGAAGGTCAGCAATATAATTATCACTAAAAATACATTTCGACCATTATCCATGTGTTAGAACACTCGGTTATCGTTGGGGGTTTTAAATGAACTGAAGCGAAACCAGCGCCTGCACAGTGCACCCTTATCAACCTTAAAATACCTTCAGGAAAAATAAGGATTTAGAACTTCTTTATCTTCTGTTTATATTGTACTATTTTCTACAGGAGGATATTAAAAAGAGACCATTATTCAATGCAATAGCCTAAAAATACGCAGCCTGTAACGTCTCTCGTCCACTACGAGCGGAAATCTGCGAAATCAATTCGTCCAAATTCACACGAAAACGCTCGTACGATCCAAACACGTTGGGGACCTCATCGACTAGGTCCATATCGATGGTCATTTTTCATTGTTCGCTGATATTGACAATGATTTGCTGTAATATTATTTTTTATTCTCACCCATCTATTAATTTTATTGTCTTAAACAAAACCAATACATAACACAAAAAAAATTAAACTTTGAAGTAAATGCCACATTTTTCCCCATTTAATCTTTATTTAGTTGTATATTTTTTTCTAGATTAATTTTTTTCGTATTGAGATTAACACCAACTCCATCATTTCAACGACAACAATGCAGGAACCCATCTAAAGAGTCACTGGACAAGTGAGGAGAAGAAACAGAGGACGAAGAATCAGCCAATTATCCAGATAGGAACATAATAGAAGCGTCATTAGAGTCTCCATTTAGCGGTTAAATCATTCAAGAGCGCGCCCACTGACACACTGCCTTATATAAACTCCCGCCATTGCACTGCCTTCTAGATTACCATAACAGCTGTTCTGAACAAGAATTAATTACAAGCCCCCTTCATTTCATAACAGGATTGGTGTCTTGTCATAATAAAGCAAAATAATGCAGAATATGTATTTTTTTTTTTTCAAACACCTTTTAATGAAAGAAGGAAACATATGAATATAAATTTACTCAGAAAAACATCGAAAACATATTTGTATTTCACAACATTCTGTAAGGACAACATTTTCGATCGTGATCTTCAGTTACTTAGTGAAAAACAAAATTAAATCCACGTAATACTGTTTATTGAATAATTTTATATTTACTTTATATTGTGTTTATTACATTTATTTGGAGGAACGTGACAGCGGAGCGGGTTCCAGAGCGCACGGTCCGGAATGTTGTTCTGTCGATTCTCACCTGGGACAGTTAATTTTTTTTTCTCGGTGGTTTCAAGAAATGTCTCTTGGTAAGTACACTGTGGCAACTCTGGTAGGTAACTAGGGTTTGCAAAAAGGACCAGGAGGCGCACTTGGTTGCACTGCAACATATTAATATTGTGTGTCACCTAAGGACACCGGTAATATAGATTAGGAAGTACATCTACATCACCATTACAGAAAATATGTAAGTTAAATTACGGTAATATAATATAATAACAAAATTAAACTTCAAGTTAAATAAAGATCTTAAGCACATACGTTGTTTTGTAAATATTTACTTACAATCAGCCTGAGAAACTTTAAACACAGGCTTGGTGAAAAACAGGACTCCGAGAGATCCTAGCGTTTTCCCTTCAACCCATGGCAATGGTATTGAAAGACAGTATACGCTGATCAAGTACTCAATAGCTACAGAATCCTACTATTTAAATATAGAATCTGGCCGTTGCTAGAATTCCTATTTAATTATTTACAATAGGTGTTTAGGCCACTGCTGACACAACTTCGAGCAGGATTATAAGGATGGGTAAAACTGGATAGGAATTGAGCTAAAGGATTATATTCACATGGTGATAACACAAGTTTTTTTTAAACAAAGATTAAAATATTTTGTTATAAAAAAATTGATCTTGTGTAAAAATTGTGAAGTAAATAAATTTGATGATCGAGCAAACACGAAGTACGATCAAAACAATTTTCTCTAGTCAATATAGATATAACATTATACTATATTACACCGTGTTAATTAAAAATTAGAAATACTGGGAACTGGTAATCTGGAAAAGGAGAACTTTTCCTAGATGTTTTGTTCCTAGGCCATTTAAAATAAATATATGGCATTCCATAATACATTTATTTTCTATCAATTTAGAAGTTGTATGACCACTTCAACTTATAAATGTGATGTGTAATTTCCTACACTTTTTTTTGAAAGTTTTTATATATTTCTGGTATATTCCTCACTCTGGTACATTCTTAAGGACTTAGAGTTTGTGAAGAGAGAACCAAATTATCAGTAATTTCACCATAAAATACAACTAGAGACTGAAAGTACAACATTCTACAATATTCTTTATACATAAACGAAACTTATGTTTTGAATATATATTATAATTTTTTTTATTAAAGTTGTACCAAGAACAAAAAATTGTTAGTATTGTAGCTCTGTCAACACAAATTTTGCTAAAACATCACTGAGAATCAAAGAAAGAATAAGAACTATAACGTTTCCTGAAAGTTAATAAAGAAAGGACAATAAGGCTTATGGGATCTCATGAGCTCTAGAAGGGACAAAAGGGGTAGAATCCATTGCTTTCCTCACCAACACAGAAATATTCTCCGAAAATTAAACATAGGGAAGGGACTATAACTGAATCTTCTTGGGATTTGTTGCGGAAAATAAAAGAAAAACATTTTCCAGGCAATAGTAGACTGTTCTGTGTCTCCTAAAAAAAACTCGAGTAACCATTGCCTCAGGTATTTCGCCATTGTATATTTTTTTTCAGGACCGTTCCAGGTTCTTTTCATGGATTTTTTTTCTCCAGAGCTGATATTTTTCCATCGTTCACAGAGTTGTGGGCTGAAACTGTGTTTCAGAGATGTTTTGCTAAACATCTATCAGCTATAATTTCGCTTTGACTACAAAAACACGGTCGGAAATATACGGGTTTTAAGCAGAAACTATGAATGCGTTTATGTTATTTTCAGTAAGAATTCCGTATGATAATTGCAAAATCTATATCTGTTCCAAGATGGTAAATGCCAATATGATTTCAAACTGCATTTAGGTCTTACATACATGGAAGTTTCTTTAAAAATATCAAAAAGAAAACCTAAATATAGCGATGTTTATGAAATTTTAAGTAAATACATGTATAAAATTTAACATAAATTGTTTACAATCTTTGGAAGAGGAAGATAAGCTAGCGGCCCAGTATAGTCAAATGAGAGCTAGGAATGCCCATCTTGTCTAAGGTATTTAATTATCTTCTCTGGTATTTCACCGCTGGGTTAGAGATTAAAAATAGAAAGGTCACGAAGCTTTTACGATATGGTATAGGAGATTTTATTTTTACTAATCTTGAAAGACTTTTTTTATATATTATCAAATCAAGCTACATATTTTAGAAACAGTAAAATAAAATTTTAAAAAAGATAGAAAATGTTTAAGGAAAATTCAAAGGCCTGCAGAAATAAGAATGTAGTTTCATTTTTCAGTTAGACTAGAATACAATTTAAAAAACAAAAAACACCCATGATACGAAAAACGAGTAGCTCTGGTCTTCAGTTAAAATATTTTCTGTGATACAGGAGCGCATCTACTAGACCTACGGGTGCAATTAAGTAAGTATATTTTATTTTGGTAACCATTAAAGATTTAGCTAGATCTATATTTGTTTGAAACTTGAATGTATATTTTATTTTATTCCTTGACAAATAACAAATGAAAACGTTATTTGAAGTTTTATTAATTTTTCCCTATCCGAAAACACTCCAATAAAGAACACTGACAGCTTTAAAACCATTTTTTTAAATAAAACTATTCAAAAAAATCATCATGAAATTTTGCAGGTCATTGATGTATTATACCTAAATAACAGCAAAAAAATATTCTATAGGAGATTTAATAGTCTTATTAAACTATCTCGATCCCACAAAAAACTGGATGAACTAAAAACATTGAAATATAATTTTTAGAAATTTAAGAAAAGGTTATTTTATATAACAGCTATATCAAGCGTTTCAGAGATGGTATAATTAATATACTCCTAAATGTACAAGTTACTAAACAGGCAAAAATTATAGATTTTTAACTTTTTTTGTTATTATGCATGATTGAGGAAAATCTTTTAAAATTCAAACGATGCTGAGTACTTACGTCAATCAAAATATCTTTGAAATAATCAACAATGTGATTTTTAAAAGACTTAATCAAGATAAAAAAGCTAAACAAAATTAACGCATCGTTGTAAAGGATGCCTGTCTGTATATATTTTTTTCAGACTAGGAACATTTGTTTCAGGCATTTCATTTATTTATTTATTTATTTTTTTATGGTATAGCAATTTCTTTCAAATTTATGAGGTATTATAATTTTATGATATATTCTTAAAAATATATATTTAAGTTTGTAAATTGTTTGTCTTTTGAATACATTTCAATACTAACCTAAATACTTTCTTCTCATGTACTAATCATTCTAAAGGCATTTTGAAAGAATTATTAAAGTGAGAATTTATGATATAGATATTATCTTACTAGACAATGATTGCAAAGAGATTTCACAGGGTGTTATTTGTTTTATTCAGTATAATACAAATCATAACGCTGATTTTTTTCGGACTTAATAGGTCTCACAATGAGTGTGTTGAACATGCAAGGAATTTCAAATATGAATGTGATGTAAAGTAAAGGGACTAACATTGGAACTTGGAGTACTCCTGCCGATAAACTAAAAACTGAACCAGCAGAAGACACGAAACCGAAGAAGAAAAAACTCGGGTGATAGATAGCAACCGAGCTTTGTTAGAGTAAAATTAGAAGTACATTATACCATATCAAATAAACGACAGTCAAGCTGTTCAACTCCCGACCAGAGGAGAAGGGAGAGGATACATTTTTTCAAAATTATAAATGCAATGCGCTTCAATGAAATAGTAATATAGCTTAACTATAAAATAGTTTGTGACCAATTTCTATTGACGGAGTAAATATTAATTGAGACAGGCTTATAGGGTATAATGCGTAGGAGCCTTTCGAAAGATCCGGATTTGTAGGAATATTTATCAAAAGCCATTAAGAAACATTTAGTGGACTGCAAAGAGGTTGTTTAAATTAATGCAAATTGCTCTAACGACGAAAGGGGCCTGGAGATAATTTAGGTCGAGCTATCTACTGAGAATCTCCAGGAACAATGAATCGTTGAAATTCTAGAAGATCCTTATCTCGGGATGAGAATCCTATTTCAAATCTCCTTCTGCTTTAGTTACTAGCGTCACCCTCCAGATTCTCAGATTTTATCAATATTGAGAAACTTTTACTCAATTTTCTTTTTCACGTCGTCTTTATACACTGAAAAGATTTTATATTTTTTAATTATCAACAGAGATTAAAGTAATCAAATTATATAATACGTAAATTTCACAAATGCTGCAACAGATGAAACGGAAATAAACAATAATTCAGAATACAATTATATTATGATTGTATCAATTATTTGTATAAATACATATCATCAATTGTAGCTAACAAGGAACTCACCAGATTAACCTATCTTTTGTGGGATGTAATAAATGCTTTGAAGTGGAATAAAATCTCCTATCTAGGCGAATTGGCAAGGGATGAATATGCTTCTTTATGAGGAATACATGCCTGGCAGGAAAGCTAAATGTTGAGGCTAAGGAACACGTCTGACAGAAATTGTAATTTCCACAGAAAGCGTTCTTATGGACGGTATTGTAGCAAACGAAATACCTCCCTGTTGAACTGTTAGGTTTTGACTGAAGCATTCAAAGAGTTTAGGGTGTTTAACTGCACGCGGGAGCACACAAACAACAAAGTAATAGTTCACCACGCAAGTCAGCCATATTTTATGGCTTAAGGATCATTAGTAAAGCCGATCCCTGGTCGATATAGAGAACTCAATTCCGGAGAGAAAACACTTTCAAGCAGAGATTTCTACAAACTTGAGAATTATTTCAGCATTTTTAAAATAAATTATCGATTTTTAATTAAATTTAAAGTGCGTAGAATGGATATGTGAATTAAAAGTAGAATTATAAAGAAGATGGTGAGGGATGCGGTCAGAAAATAACAAAAAATAGCCAGCAACTGTTTATAATCCGACGTTTCGCCCGACTTTATAGAGTTTCACCAGGGCTAAAAATAGATAAAAACAACTAAAAATATTTCGACACAGTAAGATAATAAAATGTAAAAAGTTTAATTACGGTAGGGTTAAAATTATGAAAATGTAAGTAAAACAAATAGATCATCAAGCATGTCTGACATATTTTATGGCTTAAGGATAATTAGCAAAGCCTATCCCTAATCGATATTGAAAACTCAATTCCGTAGAGAATTGATTCATTATTTCTTCACAACCTCCTGTTAATTTTTAACCTAATAACTTGAATATTTTTTTTTAATATATCCTTATCATTGTTTATTAATTATTTTATTTTAATACTATTTTATTTCTTCTTTTTTTTCATTTGTGTATAATTTTATTTTTATTTGTATTTACATAATTTAAAAAAAAAAACCTACCTTATTTACCGCTTTGTATCTTATTACTCAGCTATGTCAAAATATTTTTAGTTGTTTTTTTTATCTTTTATGCTCCAATGGAGGCCTAAAAAGTAGGGAAAACCGTGGACGAAAAATTAGTTGTTAATTATTCATCGCACCCCTAACAATCTTCTTCATAATTTGAAACAATTGACCGTTTATTTATA
>NW_027107160.1:105934-138393 GCF_000696795.3 Halyomorpha halys
AAACTCCTTAACCATCCTAATCTATTAATTCTTAATCTCTAATCCTTAACAATACCTGATAATCCTCCGAGGCGTCTGAAAAGAAGATGGCCACGAGACCTTCTAATTTAAATTAATGTTTGAAGTGAGTTGTTCCTTCCCAAGATTTTCAAGTGTTTGAAACATTCATCCAGTTTACTTATTGTATTTATTATTTTGTACAGTTGTAAATTACATTAAATAAAAATAGTGACGATCGCATTACCTTTCGTATGCTATATTTATTATTTCAATGCAATATTTCAGTAGGAAACAAAATTATAAGCCCTAAAACTAGGAGAGTTAATGAAAGGCCTGCTAGATCAACAAGAAAACCTACGCCCGTTCTTATACTACCATATTATCTTAGTATATGGTTGCAAGAAGAAAACGTGACTTATAAAGATATTTCACCTTGCCAATTTTCATTATACCTTTAATACAGAACAAAGGTTACGGAATGAAAATTGAAATTATTTATTCTTTTTTTTTTTTTTTTTTTTTTTTTTTTTTTTTTTTTTTTTTTTTTACCGGTAACTGTATATTTTTCAATAGCCTTAGATTCCAAGAATTTTATTCTCCTATAAGAAATTAACATAATAATTAATATTGAAATTGAATAACTTTCGTAGAGAGAAAAATATAATATAAAGTTGAAAATAGAATTGAAAGAAGAGAGAAGTAGAAATTCCTTTTGGGATATATTAACTCGAGATGAAATATTACGTCATATTTTTGTAATACTTTTGACATATTTAATCTTGAAATGTATTCAATTTTATATTTCATTACATCGAATTGTACCATTTTAACTCTCATGAGACATAGGAATAAACGATTTTATAAATATTATTATTACTCTTATTCTGTTTTGTGGAATAATTCATCAAATAATAAACTAGTTTTACATTTTAATAATAAAAACAACTAAATTGAAAACCCAATAGAGCATGAAAATAAATTTTTCCCAAAAAAGAATGTAAAATGTTTTGGATTATGTGTTAATAATAATGTATGGTTTAAGATATATATTTTTTTTTTATAAAATAAGAAATTAATCATTTTAAATCTAAAAAAAGGCCCTAAAAATATCATAAATATTTCTTAGAGACAAAAAAACAGAAAAATAAGAATTTTAAATAAATAGTACAACTCTTTCCACTTACATACAGTGGAAAGAGTTGTACTATTATATAATTTATTAACTTCCTCTTTAAGATAAGTGGTTTCTAGCTTTGGCCAAGGTTTTTGTTTTATACAAACTCTTTTATCATTTTAAGTCTCACTTACGTTTTTTTAAGACAGCGTTGACTATACAAAAATTAATCCGCCTATAAACATTAAACTTTCTGTTCTCAATATATAGAATAATGTTGGATAAAATATATTGATATGTTGATGTATTTATATGTTTTAGAAAGATTACTTTAAAATGAAAATTGCTTTTCAGAACTTTATTATTAATTCGATTATTCGAATAGGCACACAAAAATCGATACCATATAACCCACTTGTATTCCAGCCAGAAATAATAGCTAATAAACAGATGGGTTTACCCCTGATGTGTGGCTTATAATGTTTTTTACCTGTTTTCACGAGTAGAACACATTAGTACTATTGCAAGTATTTTATTTTATAGTGGAAGCTATGTCCGAGATAAAAAGAAATCTTTTTTTTTTTTACACGATTTTCAACAGGAAATCATGTAATTTGCTTAACATTATGACTTAAAAACAGTGGAGTACCTCTCTATATGGGGCTGGGAAGCTACCGTAATTCGCTAAAACGACTCGTGTCATTATATCTACCTGACTTCCCTATTCTCTATTAAAAATGTGCTCTTAGTTTTTTCCAAATTTACTAAACATGAAGGGCTAAAAAAATAAATTTACATGCACCTGCGGCATTAGTTGTGAAATAACCGTATTGTAGCACTGTCTTTAATTTGACTTTCACCTACAAAATCTATAAAAAAAAGAACAAGCATCAGTAACAATTTATTAATTTAAAATACGTATTTTCACTTAGAAATTGAACCTAAAGTGACGATTAAATAAAAATTTAAGGGTATTGCTGGAAAAATAAATAGAAAAGGAAAGAAAAAAACAAAATAAAAAAGAATAAACATATTCGGACTGACTGTCCGAAAAGTCGTGAGTAATTTTAAATAATGTAAAATTTATAAAAAATAAAAGGTTGATATAACAAGGCTTGCACATAACACAAAATAAAAAAAATATCAAATATCAATTTGGTGCCTTTGAAATAAAAAAAACACTTAAAATTTTATTTAGGTAAGCAATGCTATAATTTATTCTAAATAGAAAATCCAAATTAAAACCAGAAACTACTGTTCTTAATTTCAAAACACTTAGACCACTGCTGCTGTACGGCTGTGAAATCTGGAAAGCGGCATCCCGCACGAAAAGAAAAAAAACTATCTTTTAAAATTAAAGTCCTCATAATCGCAGTGTTTGTAAGAAATAGCTAATTGCATTGAGAATTGCGAATGAAGTCAATCGAGGATTACATCAAAAATTAATTTATGAAGTCCCACTCACAGTTACCTACAGTTGAAGGAGTAGTGGCTTACAGCTTAGGAAACCCAACCTCTACCTGAAGACTGAACCCCAGACTGCTGCAGGACATTCGTTTATAAATCATGTAGTTATCAATTCTATTATATACATAATTTCTATTTTATTTATTTTCTCTTCGTCGTTTGTTCAAATTAACTTGTTGTTTTCTTTTATTTCCATGAGAGGCCAATGGCTTGTTTTGTTAAGTCAACGAATGTTGTTAGTTTTGTTATTAACTTTACTTTTCTCTCTTATCAAGAATTATTGTTTTATCTATTTATTTTATCATATATATATTTTTTAATTACAGCATTGTATCTAGTTAGGGGTGTCTTTTGTACAAGACTATACCCCAGTCACAAACAAGTTTCTCAGAATATCCGCTAGGATTGTGAGCAGGTTAATTTTAAGTTAGAAGTTAAAATTAGCCTGCTCACAATCCTATACTTATAAGATTTTGCATGTTAAAAGTTTATTATATTCATTACATCATGAATATCCCTATTATTGTTAGAATTTTATTATTTGTAAAAGAACAGTATGATGAATTTATAAAAACCATTGGAAATAATTGTAAAATTGAATTAAATAGAACATTTACAGAATTATTTACTTTATAAGATTTTATTTATTCAGTGAATAATTTGCAATAACGTTGTTAGGTATGACAAATGCAGCAAGGTGCACATTTAATGACTACACTCTTCGTACAGAAGTGGACTGCACTGCGGCCAGTATAAATCAGCCCCTTACGGCTCGAGGCCGCTTCTAACCTCTCCTCCAAGTTTCTTCATAATGGAATTGTTATAAAAGAAATAATTGCTACAGCTGCTATTGAAAAATTTCTTGGTTCTGTACAGGATTACAGCTTTACCAAAAGTCATATTTCGTAGAAATATAATTTAAAACAGAAATAGACTGAAACAGTGGTTCCATCCGACAAAGTAATGTTGAAAAATCAACTTTCTAATCTTTTACTCAATCCTGTAAAATCCTTTAGGAATTTAAAAATATTAGAGCATGGTAAATATATAATATATCATACCATATATAATATATCATACCATATATAGACTATTTACAAAAATGAAGTAATAATAGAATTTAAAAAAAACAACCTAAGTTTGATGCTTCCTAACACTTTATTATTAAGACTATACAGGCAAGTACCTAATTTCTCTGAACTATTTTTTTTTTGAAACAGAAACGCCGTATTTAAATGATAAGCATGCATTTAATTAATCCTTATATTATATATTATATAATGATTATATACGCCTGATTATATTTTAGCTCAGGAAACTTATATATCGCCTCGAAATACTCGAATACACCGAAAATACATTTCAATTATATTTTAAAAGCTCTGAAGATGCCGGGTTTAAGCTCGCTTCGTATCTTAACAAATGAGGTGATGAAAAAGAAAGTTTATTGGTACGAATTGGAGCAATTTTATGGAGTTCATTACGATACTTCAAATTTTCTCAATCTGCGTGGAAGATTGCCCGCAATGAGGCATAGGTTAATAGGATCTAAGAAACAAAGTAATCCATAAAAAAGTCTTCGATCTGTTTTTTTTTTTTTGTATGCCGGTTTATGTGCGGTTGAAAAAGAAACGCCACAATTAAATGATAATTTTAATTGGTCGATTTTTTCATGTAAAGCGGAATTACTCAATTTACGTATAAAACTGAGACATGAGAGTATCGACAACTGCCCGCTATTTAACTCCAAAGAAAAGGAAGATACCATTCAATTCTTGCGTTATATGTATAGTGAAATTAGAATAAAATATTCTGGGCACTGGACCAGCTCTCAAGAACAATTACTCACTTTGTTAAAATGCTCCGATTGGTGAGCTCTTTTACAACGGGCTACACTGGAAAGAATTCAGTTGGTTAATATGTGAGGGGTCAATGCCATAACAGAATTTATTACAAGTTTTACATTAACGTTTTGTTTCTTTTAAAATAAATACAATATTGTTGGTATTTGTGTAAATTACCATATTTTTCTAGATTTTTTAAAGCCTTTGACTTTTTTTTTTAAGTTCTGTTATTTATGTATTTTATTTCAAATTACACAGTCTTCGATAGACGAATATTTTTCCACTGTATGTTCATAAATATTTAAATAGAAAATTTTTTTTTTATAAATAAACAGATTTCATTCTTTATTATAATAATAGGTAAGAACATAATTACGTATATTTTCAAGATTCCCTGAAGTGAAATTTGTGTTCGGGTATAATCGATCAATTAATCTAATTTGGAAGAAATTTTTACGGATTGTGTAGATTAGTACCCAGTTCACCCAAGGTAGATTTAATCTTATTGCCTTCGCCATCCTTGCTAACTCATACGTAAACTTATTTTCCTCAATGCACCTATATTTTAAAAATTGCACGTCCGATTCGTTATAGATTTGGAGGAAGATTGGTGCTTAGTGCGAAATAGGTCACATTCCTTCAGATTACATTTGCCAATTTTGCTTACCCATGCGAATAACTTCTTTCTGGATACGCCTATCAACTTCAACTGCTCATTTCGTTGATTGTTATTCTCAAACGACCTGTATGTAGATAATTAAGCATCCAATAGATTTTTTATTAAAAGTACTTAACAGAAAATGAATTTTTCAGTGTAGAAAATAAGTGGATATGCAAAGGAAACGTTTTAAAGATGTTTATACTAGGCAAGATTTATTTATTTATTTTTGGAGCAATTAATTCCGAATATTAAATTTATATTTATTTAAAAAAGAATCTGTAGTATTGTAAGATTATTCGTGTTTTATTTTCTTTTTTACTCTTGTAAAAAAATATATATTTTTTTAAAGTTTTTTTCCATAAAAAAGTCGAAATTACAAATTATAGCTTTTTGTGGAAAGCTTTAAATAATAAATGTTCAACTGTCCTTGTATATTATTAACAGTATTCGTCATTTATTCCCCATTTGAATAATTTATTTGCCTAAGACTACATTAAAAAAGGTCAGTTCTTCTGATGTTCCACTGTCCCATTGTTAGAGCTCATAATACACTGGCTCCAATTATACAAGACAGTGAATCATCAGACCTTTATATTAATTAGTACAATTCTGAGGGCAAATATCAATACACCGAGGAATGAAAGCCTAATTAAATCGGGAAATTATGTCATTAAATATAGCAGCGTAAATTCATAAAATGTAGTCCGCTATTGCTGTTTATCAGAAATAATGAAGACTATTATTCAATAGAATTATTCTATTCTCATCTAAATAAGTTTGAATAAAGGCAATTCTAATTTTTATGATGCTAGAAAGATATAAAAAAATATGGATGAGACTTAAGAGCTTTCGAAGCAAAACTTTGAAGGGCCTAGGATTTGTTAAAGACTTCATTTTTTTAAGATTAAGAAAGGGAATTCGATTAAGGAAACCTATCTTACAAAAAAATTAAAAATTTTAAATAAATTTTCTGTAAATTTAATCTCTGAATAAGTTGCATAACTTATACTGCTTTATAATGAAAATAAGTAAAAATAACTTAGTATTGCAAAACATTGGTCTGATAACTTTTGTCATCACCATCAACAAAATATCGATTTCGAAACTATCTGTAGAAATATCGTTTATATAGAAACAACGTAATTTGTTAAAAATCACATATTTTTCAGAGACATTTTCGAAAATGATATAAAACAAATTTTTCTTTATATATTATTTGTTATTTTCTTTAATTCTTATTTTTTTGTTTTCTGAAGTTTTAATCAAAATGAATACATGTAAACTATAAAAGAATTTAGTAATTAAGGAAAGGAAAAAATCATAGACAGCTGTACGTCCCTAATCTTGGTCGTATTTGTTGTATAAAGTACTGAGCTTTGTTGTATTTTATCATATTGTTGTATTCTTGACGGAAACGAAGTTGAAATTCATTATTCGCACTTCAAGAAAGCCGAAAATACGAATACACGCACCACACCAGACTTTTTTAATAATTATTTCATATACATTACGTACTTTTAAAAGTAACAGTTTCATTACATCCCTGGACTTAAAAAAAAGGTAAGCGTATTCGATTACCTTAGATTTAAGATAGACTAGATAAATGGAGCATATATTGAGCAAAAAAGGAGATAGTTGCACCTGACAGATGTTATTTCAGCTTATCTGTACATATACATAATAGGATTGGACTCTTTCCATGTTCTAGAAGATCTATTGACTCTCTAAGAATACATTGTTTGGAATCTTTAGAGTCAAGTGACTTAGGTACAGCTAAATGTTTCTAGCCTAAAGTCTCATTTCTTTTTCTTGTACAGGTAACCATTGATTTTATGCTTACAATTAGATAGCAAGTTATTCTTTATCATTTATTTGTTTACAAAACTTCTAGTAATAATTTTTTTATTTTGTTTTTTAGCTTTAGGCAAAATTTGTTTTGTTCTTACAAATATATTTCAGCTCATATATGTTTGTTTTATTACAACTTCTATTTTTATAAAATTCATTCTTTATTATTTATATCTTTTTTTAAAATTTATTTAATGATATTCACGACTGTTTTTACTTAAAAGTACATCCAGTAAATTTGATCTAAGATCATAATGGAGTGATATAGGCATGCAGAGAAACTACCCGTCGGTAGCACTCTACATTGGTCTCGAGCCAATCTTCTTGTTATTTATATCATAAAAATCTGATGAAGTGAAAAAAAAAATACTTGATTAAATATTATAAACCTTAATATTAATTTTTTTACTTAAAACTCAAAAATAAAGTAATACAAGTCAAAAAAAGACATGATGTAAATATGTTATACTAATAATTTTTCTAAATATTCGATAACTTAATTGACTTCTCAGATATAGAAGCAGTGTAGTGTTGGTTATTTAAACTTCATTTTAATAATTAAATACAGACTTCAGTAAATACTCAAACTAAAGCAAGTAATATTGATTTAGAAGTTCAGTGTAGTAGTAGTTCCTCATACATTAGCCAAAATATAGTGACAAAATACTGATGTTTTGATTGTTTTTTATAAACTGTTTTTGAAAAACTAGCTCAGATATCATCAAATTTACTCTACTTTTAAAAAATACATACATAACTTTGTTTACCTAGTAGATAGTTTTCAGGACGTGTCAGGAATGAAAAATTAACGAAAAATATTTTGGGTTTTTTCTTGAAAAATCCTGGTCGTCTGCCGAGTTCAAGAATTTAGATAGCCGGTCAAGAAAAAAGAAAAAATATTAATAACTATTTATTTCTTCGGACATTTCCACCCAAATTGTGGAATTAGCGGATTTGAATTATTTCACTGCTATTAGAGGGGTCTCTTATTACACTTCTACCTAACAACCCCGATAAAGATCTAACAACGTGGGTCGAAACGTCGGCAGAAAATATATAAATAGTTATTACCATTTTTTTTTCTTCCTTCTTGACCATCTCCTTCAAATTAACTTAGAATCATCCAAATATATATGTCTTTTTTTTTGGACTTCCCTCCTCAGGGTGGATTTAATAATTACGTAATTTATTATTCAAGCGGCTTAAAGATAGGAAGCTCTCATTTTAAATGTCATAGCAATGGACGTGATAATTTAATATGCCCAAACATTAGAAAAAAAAATTATCTTTTTTTATCAATAGAGTCCCGGGAGTAGACTAAAAATAAGTATTTACTTATTTAATAATAATCTTTATTTATTCTGGGATTGATTCCTTTAGAATAATTTACAGGGCTCAAAATTAGGCTTTGGAGCCTTAGAGTAAATTAAAAATAGAGATGGAATTACAAGATTTCATAAAATAAAGTAATACAATGATTTTAAAAATATACAAATAAACAACAATAATTAACATAATTTATAAAATAATTACAAAACAAATAAAATAAAACCACTTGTCGTATCATAAAACATAAGATGACTTCTGGTAGTATATAAAAATAAAAAAGCAATGATAAAAATCAAATACAATTAAACTAAAAATAATTAATGAAAATATATAATTTCTGCTAGTGTATAGATTTACAATTATAAACGAAAATATATAAAGCTTTTTGAAACTTTCAATTGTTATTCTTCCGGAATTGGGTGGACAGAAGGTAGTCGAAGATACGGGATGTGAAGATTGGAAGGGTATTAGAACTGCGAATAAAAGAGGGAATAGAATTCCATAGGGAAGAGGAACAGATGAGGAAATATCTACCAAAGGCTGCGGTTCGATGGGCAGTTACATATAAGTCTGAAGGCGGGTATTGCGTGAATGCACTGAGAACTTAAATTGAAGGATATCTGAGATGTACGATGGACAGTGGAATCGGATAAGTTGATAAAGAAAGGAAGTAAGGAAATATTTACGACAGAAGGAGGGGTAAAGCCACTTTAACTCTTTATAAAATCGGGTGACAGAGGCGCCCCTGGGAACCCCAAAGATGAATCGTACAAAGCAATTATTTAACCGTTTTAATTTTGCATCGAGATCCCCAGAGACACCCCCGTAAACCACTCAGCAATAATCAAAGTGGGGGAATATTAAGGAAGTAACCAGGAGCCTGCGGGTTTCAAAAGAAAGTAGGTGACCAAGATAATTTAAACGCTTCAGGGTGGAAAAGGTACGACGGGAAATATCAGAGACGTGGTTTTTCCAGGAGAGAGTTTGGTCTATTGTGACACCAAGGTTTTTGACATATGGATGGAATTCTATTGGATTGTTGTTTAGGAATAAGGTTTTTATACCACAATTTTTTTAAAATTTAAATAAAAACATAAGTATGATGTATTTTCTCTTTATTTATCAATCGCATTTGTTGTGTTGTATTGTCATATAGGAGAGATAGATAAAATTCCAGTTTTCTGCTGAGATCAATAATTTAGATATTTAGTGGTAGGGAGAGAGAAACATATTTATAAGAATATTTTTACATTTTGTTGGTATTTTTAAATTTATTATTAATTTAAATGGAATATAAGTGTGATGTATTTCCTTTTATTTATTAATTTTTGTTATTATGTTTTGTTAACTGAGGGAGATGATTTCGGTGCTTATACTTATACTAATGTGAGCAGAACGTTCCATAAAGCGATTATTTCTCATTTTATGCAATTTTCATAACTTGTTACTAGGATCTAGGATCTAGAGACTTCCTCCTCACACAATATTAACTATGCAATGAGGATTATATATGATGTTGTAGGCAGCATAGAAATAATCGACACAACTATACGCAGGTTCATATAGCTAACTACACCTTCGTTGATAGAGAACAGGAGAAGTTTAAAGAGCCGTTTAAGCGGCAAAAATACAGCGGGGCTAAAAGAGCGGAGCATTAGGAAGAGGATTTAGTAGAGAGTGCCCATAAAGAACAAATATCCTAAGCCGGCCGTCTTACCCATTTCACAAAACTGGGGCATTACCTAAAGCCCAGATTATGGGCGGTCACTTACATCTGTGATATATTCAGATTGCCCAACACGCCCCTTTAATATTTTAAACATCTACCCTTATATATTATACTAATGTCCAATCTCCGCCAAGAATTTATAATAGCAGTTACTACTAAAATATTAGTGGTTTTCAAAATAGACTTCGAAATCCATGGAGTTCTGTGCGGAGCTCGTAATTTCAAAAGTCCAAAATTTCGGTACTTCAAACACTCCAGTAATCTGGCTTAAAAAAAATGTTACTTTTTTGTCAAAATTTCAACAAAAAATAAAATTTTTGTTTTCAAATAAAAGTGTACATGTGTAAAAAACATTTTTAACTTCCTGAACTTTAGGTAAGTTATTGCAATCACCCTGAAAACAGAAAGTGGAAATTTTTACAGTTTTGATATTGGGTAATCTAATTCCTGTGGAAGTGTTTATAATATATTTTGTCAGAATTAAAAAATAGATAATATCTATTAAATAAATAATTTGCCTCTGTAAAACTAATTTAATTTAATTAATTGTAAAAATATGTATGATGCAAATTTTGTTGATGAAATCTTTTTTTTTTTTGGTTTTAACATGTTTTAAATAACTTCGTACAAAGATATTCTTTATAATTTTTTCATAATTATGATTATTTTATGATTATTTATTTATTATGATTATTTGCTTAATTAAGTTATTGTACCCACTTTTTCAATTACCTATGTCTATATTTTATTTCCCGCTTCTCTCATCACTTTATTTTATTAATTCTATCTTGTAAAACTATTCATTGTATGTGTAAAATTATTTTGTTTATACTTTATTTTTTTTTTTTTATTTTTCTATACTTACTGTGGTTGTTATCTTGTTTTGTTTTTAGCCCTGAAGAAGGCTAGAAACTCTAGCCGAAACGTCGGCACATTAAAATAAGTTAGTCATACTTATTTGTGTTTCATTGACCGCACCCCCAACCATCTTCTCCTCATTTATACTTTTTTCATTTACAAACGAACAATCTTATAGTTTTAACAAATTAAATCATCACTTTCTGAGGATGTAAAAATAATGAATAAATATAACTAGTTATATAAATTCATATTCTTGAATAATTTTACACCATATTTCCTAATACTTTCTGTAATTTGAATATTTCAATAATCCAAGCGTCATCCAGCAGCAATTAATTCGGATTTACGAGATTAAACTGTAATTGATTTTGCTGTTTGTACATATCCCGTAGTTCAAGTACCTCTATAATATTTGTGCATAAAGAATCAATATTATAAAGTATGTGAACACATAAATATGGCCAAAAATATATTAAATGGAAACTGGACAATTTTTGCAATAATTCATATATTTTTTTGTTTTAGGAAGAAGATAGTTAATCGTATGAAGTACCGTCCGGGTGGCGGTCAATTAATTAAAAAATAGTAAATAAAAAATTAATTCATAGTAATAAAAGAATTTTTACTTATATAAAAAAATAATTTCGGCTGGGGCTTAGGAAACCTCCTTGTGGTATGGTACCCACGCCTACCACCTTTTACCTTCCTACTCTCAACACTTCTAAATCACTAGGTATCAGGTACACATCTTAATATTTTGATCTGTTATTATTATTATTATTATTATTATTATTATCTGTTATATCTTATTATATTATTCTTCCTATTATTTTCGTCCTACCTGTTACCGTACCTTAACTATGCCACATTTTCTTCACCTATCTGTCGTTCAATATTATGTTTGCCATATTTGTTACGACTTCTAATAAGCATTGTTCTACATGTTACTATTTATTATTTCTTCATCTATATTTACAATTCTATCTCACATAGCTATATCTATTATAATTATTTTTTTTATTTATCTATGTTTATATTTTTGTCAGGTATCTTTTGGTTAAAATAGACCGATTGGAAGAACTACTTTAGAGAATCAATTTTATACTTAACTTTATACTTTTAAAAATGGCTCTATTTTACTGAACTCAGCAGATCAATGTGGTCTAAAATATCAGATAGCTCTTTCTACATTCTCATTTAAATAGTCTAACAGATCTTAAAATACGATTTTTTAAAAAATTCTTTCTCTAAATTATCTTCAATTTTGTTTATTTGAAATAAATACTTATCTCTCGTTGATAGCAATAATATCAGATATTATATTCAAAGCATTAAAAAATATGATAAACAATTTAAGGAAAAAAAAGGAAAATAGTGAATATTAAATGTCCGTTTAACCCAAAGTTCAAACAGCCCTGATGAAGCCCTAAAAAGTGGGGCGAAACGTCGGACAATAAATAATTGAAAACTATTTGGTTCATTTTTTACCCCAACCCTGACCATCTCTTTCATATATTTAATAGTGAATATTCTTCGCCTGATCTCTTTTGATCTCATTCATTGGTTGATTTGTTATATTTTGTAAAACTGTTGCATCTTTACCAGGAACAGGGTTGATATACGAATTTTACCTCGAGAAACCCTGAAGTATAAATTGTAGTGAAGTGGAAGACGTTTGGTGCGTATACTGCATCTGTTATTTTTAATGTAGATAAGTTCTAACAATCCAGGAAGGTCTGGATATAATCTAAATATCTAACTAGATATTTCTTGAACCCGTAAAATAAATTTGGCACGATAACTTTATCATTTTGCATGATTAATTCTTTTTTTTTTTTTCCTGTCGAGGTAAAATTTCGATAAGGGGCAATAAAAGTAAATAAGGTTCTAAAGTTTGTTCATTTCCCTCTAGTGTAGCTCCTTCAACATTCATTTTCCTCCGAGGGCTATTGGACACATTGTAATAACAAACTACCTCCAGTTCAAATATTTGCTTTACGTTATTCAAATCGTTGGGAGTCGATAGTCTTCGCTGACTCAAGGTGATTAGGGCTCTGGATAAACTTTACCACCCACTCCTTAGTGGGAATAAATTTTACGAATAAATTCATGGTTTGTGAATAATGATAGAATCAACATATAATTTATAATATTAGGTTAGAGGCAGTTTTGAATTATTTTTTTATTTAAAATCAATATATTCCGATGCCATAACCACATTAGGGAGCTAATGCATTGGACTCTAAAACTAATATTTACTTTCAAACATTATGACGTGAAATGAGTACAACATTTCATTATGGTTTATTATTTTACAGTTAATGGAGACAAAATTACAAAATTTATGCCCTGATAACTGAGCAGGATGGGGCGAAAGTTCCGGGTTGCTTCGTTTAGAAGGTTATGGGTTTGATTCCCAATTGGGCGAAACAGGTATTGATATTTCCATTTTAGGGCAGCATAGACCCTCAAAGGAGAATTTGATTATAATATAATTACATTATATTATTATCGATATTATTATATTAATATGCGATTATATATTATTAATATACGATAATATTAATTTATATAACTAATTATAATATCTTTGTGGATTATTAAATTTTTTGTGAGGGGTGGCACCCAATTATTTCCTTATCCTCAATCCGAGATGTGTCATCTTCTGATCTCACAAGCCATAGCTTACTAATAGTCCTTCCTATTATGAGAAAAATTAGTATTAGTGCATTTACCACATTGTTTATATACTTGCATTATGAACCAATACTATTAGCTTTCATTATGAAACAGGGCCCAGGTCGTCGACATAAGCCGTCGCAAGAAATCCCCAATCTTCTACTTTCCCCAGCAACTCATCGAACACAGTCCATCGGAGAACTATACAGCCCCTGAGTGGGAAAATCAAGATTAGTTTGCTGAGGTCAACGTAAAATAAAATTTGACTTACCTAGCGAGGAATCCATAACCTTCTAAACCAGGAATTCGTCACTAGGTTCTCAGCTTAGCACGAGTAGGTCTAATTGTAAATGAGACCTTTATTAGGTACGATAGTTCGAAATAAGGTCCACATTTTACAAATTTACATTTTGATGGGTTCAACTGACTATTACTAAATCCTGGTAAGGACATCACATGAAATATACTTCCAGTAACTGTAATATATGCTTTTATAAATAAAGCAGGGAAAAAAGAACTTTTTTTGTTTTTTTTTTAGATTATAGCTCCAACCGAAGTCTAAATTCAATTGTCGATTACAAAACTGAATTTTCACTCCTTTGAAGTTTACTAGTGTGCCTTATTTGGAATAATTGGTTTGTTTTGCAATTTTTGTAAATAGTTTTGAAGTGAAGAAATTTGGGGAAATTACAATCTACCTAACTTATCTTAGATATCATGAACAAACAGAATAAATCCAATCTGGGGTGAAACCAGTGTATGCAGAATATTGATCTTTCTAAAACTGGTATTTGATATCAATATTTTCAAGCTTACATTTCTATTCATATTCTCAGTCCAATACCGTACTACCAAGTCCCGCTTGTCTTACATCTACCCTCCACCTCACCGAACTGCTATATTTGAGAAATCAATTTTTACCTGAGTTGCCTTTCATTGGAACTCTATTCCCTCTAACATTCACCATGTTACCCTTTCCTCGTTTAAAACCCTTCTATTTAACTACCTTTTGCTTCTCCAAGCTAATCCAATACAATAGTACAGATAATATAAATATTTAACATATTTATTTATTAACTGTAAATATTGTAGAAATTTGTTTATTTTTTTATTTATTTAGTCATTTAGTTTTTTATTGGTTTTTTGCTCTGCATCTAAAATTATTTATATTCAATTTTAATATAAATAATAATTAAGTGCAACAATTTTTTTTTCGCTAATATATTACAATCACCCTATAATTGTAACAGTAATCTGATAATTGTTCTATGCCGATGATACATGTCTATTGTCAGTGAACAATGATCCTTACATTGTATCCCAAACCCTCCAATCCCACATCACCACCCTTGAAGAATGGTGCCAAAATTGGAGGATTAAAATTAATTCAAATAAATCCCACAAAATCACATTTACCCTTCGTCGTAAACCAATGACCTCTTGCCCGACAGTATTCTTTAATGATACCCCACTTATTTCTGTCGAACAGATCCGTTAATTAGGACTATCACAACAAACGACTGACATGGAATCCTCATACAATACTGAAAAGACAGAAAACTGCTCGTCGATTTCAACTACTACAACATTTACTAGACAAACGGTCTAAATTGCTAATCCATTACAAAAGACTGACCTACATGACTATTATAAGGCCCATCTGGACATACGGAGTTGATCTTTAGGGCTCCACTAAACCGTCAAATTCCTCCCAAATCCAATCCTTAAAGTCCAAAATCCTTCGTAAAATCCTTAATGCTCCTTACTTTATCAGAAATCAGGTCATCCATCAGGACCACAATGTTCCGTATGTTGCCGATTTGACCAGAACTAGATACCATTCCTTCTATGATAAACTTCCCAACCACCCAAATCCACTTGTTTCTAACCTTTTCCTTCAATACCTAATGATCCTCCTAGGCGTCTGAAAAGAAGATGGCATCGAGATCTTCTCCTCTAGAAATGTTATTAGAGTTCTATCTATGGGTAGATTCTCAACATGTTTGTATCATGTCACTATCTCACCTACAGCAAATTTATATGTTATACAGTTGTAAATAACAATAAATAAATGATTAAAAAAATAAATAATTGTTCTAAACGGACTTATACCCAGAATAATAAAATATTTTTCATTTAAATGAGAAATACAAATGGTTGATAATCCTTATTTGAAATAGGGCCTTATTTGAATTACGTACCTAATGTGTAAAATCATAAATATTTACTCAAATGTAAAACAGGTATATTCAATGTTAAAACGATAAAAATATAATGAACAACAAACATTTCATGAATGAGGAAAAAACGCCTTATCTATAACCAAATTAACAAATTTTCAGTTTTGAAATACAAAAACATTAGTTAACTATTAAGTACTGATTTATTGCTGTCTTCATTGCCCTATGTTAGAAAGTAGCTTTTAACGCTGACCATTTTTATTTTTTTATTTTCATAGCCAGAAACTTCTTAGAAGGAGGCCTTCAATTAACAATACTAAATTTTTTTTTTAACTATCATTATTAAACATCTGTCTAACTGTCCTTTATCTTATGCCTAAAACATTAGTTCCTCTTGGTAGTGTCATGTTAAAACAGGTTGTAATCATTAAACGCTGTCAAGAGATTTGTCTACCTTAAATGACCAAACAAAAAGTTTGAAACTTTTCCTCTCTACAGAAATCCTTTTTCGCTACACCGTATTAAGTTTCTTCTATCAAGTATCTTACATTATTTCCTTGATAATGTACCAATTTTATACCTTGACATCTCTTTATTTAAAACCCTCAGAAAGGGATTCTTCAAAGAAATTAAGAGAATAGGATGTTCATACAATTTCAACTACCCTTCGAGAGTTCCGTCAAATTCATCTCCCATCTCTATCTACCGTTCAACCTATAGGTTTACAATGATTCATCGATTTTACAGAGTGATCTAAATATAACATTAGCTAAAATATAAAATAAATTTCAATTTTACAGTTGGTTAATATAACTAAAAAAAAATCACAATCTTTGTAAAGGACATAAATTATCTGTTAAAACTATAAGATACCGGCCACAAGGTCATAAATTATCAGGATATAACACAATATTACATATCTTCAGTATATACATTACATATCAACAAAATGCAGCGCACTTCACATCAGGTCTAAACACACTTACCAACAAAAGACTGTCCTCTAAACAAACAAACACAAACTGGAAGTGATAGGTTACTCAACTAGAGCTGGCAAAGATAATGCTCTAACAGCTGACAGGTAGAAAATTAAAGAGTATACTATAATTGTATAACATGAGTGAAATATGCATTAGAAAATATTAGACAATCATTAAAAGTTTAGATATAATGAATATATATAATTATCGAAAAAGTTAAGAAGCATCTCTAGTCTATGGACATTGTTAGAGCTCTAAACTCAAAATACTACCCACCTCACAGCACTGTTTATTGCTTTAACAGCCCTCAGCCGCAACAATATTTAACTTATCATGTAAATGTTAATAAACTGAAATTCGTTAGCCAATTAAGAATTTCAGAAACTGAAAAGTTGTTTTTGTCTGAAAACTTTTTCACAAGAATACTACTTTGATTATAAAAACAGGGGAAAAATGTAGATGGTGTCAAGAATATATCACCCAAAACTTACAGCACTTATTGCAATGTCCCACACTGAGTATTCACAGGGAAAATTACCTGGAAAATTATATTGTTCAAAACAGTAAACAATCATCCTTAAAAAATCTTCTAAATATTGATAGTGTGGATAAACTAAAATAAGATGTTTATATATATTTAAAGTAACAACGAATCCGCATAATTTTTATAAGAAACCAATTACTACTTAATAAACCTCAAAACCATAAGTTTAAAATTATATTAAGATACGTACACTTTTTTATATAGTATTAGGAATAACTATTTAATTATCTATATAGTATTAGGAATAAATATTAAATTATCTATATAGTATAAGGAATAACTATTTAATTATTTATATAGCTTTAGGAATAACTATCTAATTATTTATGTAGTATTAGGAATAACTATTTAATTATTTATTAGGAATAAAAATTCAATTCGATATGTTATTAAATCACATTAATATATACACTTTTTAATATATTGATATTAACATTAATATATTGTTTTAGGTTTTAGAAATAACTATTTAATTATTTATTAAGAAAACATTTTTTTTTTAATTCGTTTTATTATTAAATTATAATAAGATGTCACAGTAAGCAATAGGAATTTTCCTATTTATACGTATATATATATATATATATGCTTACATTGTAATTGAATACTAACAACAACTACTAAAACCATATGGGCCAAACTCCATGGCTAAAATATATATGTATATATTAGCGGATAAACTATCTATCTATGTATCTTAAATGTTTGGATATATAAGGAATACGTACCGTTGGTGAATAGTTTTAATTTTTTTTTAAGGCAGAATAAATAATAAAAGATTTTTATCCAACTCGATAGGTCTACAAAAAAATTGCCTAATTACCGCAAACCAAGGCCTATAAAAAAACAAAGGAGCAGGGCAACAATGGGGATTATATTGACAAAAGGAAGAGGAAAAAAAAATTTAAAGATAATTAAAGTGAGTATAATACAAGGAAAATCCGTGACAGTTGGAACTAACCCCTACAATGGCGGCTTTTGAATTTTTTATTCGCTCCTGGTATATTTTTGATATACATGTCTATATGACTTGCTTTATACATACATGTTTGTTTGTTTATTGGCGCGACAGACCGTGGAGGCCAAGGATGTACTTAGGAAATACATCGCGCGTTTCTTCACGTGGTTTACACATAGGGTCGGTCTGTCACTCCCACGCCTATTTTTGTGAGTGTCACCTATTCGCTGACGGGCCTCACAAATGCCCGGGGGAGATTGTGAGTAAGTATTGTATAGTTATAAGCTTGAAAAAATCCCGGATAGGACCGGGGACTCGAACGCGCAATCTTTGGGTTGGCAGACAGGTGCGTTACCACATTGCTACCGTCACCCTCGTAATTTATGTATACATATATAGTCTAAAAAAATGTAAGCGTGCAAAATTGGTTTGTGGTTACTGTAGGTGAGTTTTGACTGAAAACAATTTATAGAAAATACCATGCCAAAAATGATTGTAATTGTTTTTGATTAATGAGAATAAATAACAAAATAGAGGCTGAAAAAGTATAAATTTCGACTTATTTTTCACTTACTGCTTAATATCTTTAAAATAATCTTAAACTATAATAGAATAACAACAAGTTTTTTTAAGAAATCTATATTTGTGAACATTTGAGCCGTATTGAGAACTCTTTACGTGTAATAGTTTTTGAGATAAAGTTTTTAGCCAATTTTTTTTCAAATAACGTCAATGAAATTTCAAATTGTTATTTGTAATTTTTTTTTTAACCAATGACATGATATTTTTTCAATTTTCTCTAAATTGATTCCAGTTATTTTTATGATTTTTGAAAAAAAAGAGAGGGAGAGAGGTTGGTGAGTAAGGTGCTGTGTTACGAATCCTACTGTAGCACTCGTTTATTTATTCCTTTATTTTAGCCGTTATTAGTGTACAACAGTTGTTCAAAAACAGTAGTTTCTTACTTACTGAACCCCAAACCCTTCATTGAGTGGTACCGATTTTCATTTAGTTTCATGTGTTAAGGATTCTTAGTTACTAAATAAACTGTTAAAAAAAAAATTGTATAAAAATTATAAAGGAATACTAATAAAAACGAAAGACCCAACAAATAAATCTAGAAAGACACGGAGGATCTAGAAACAGAAATAAGGATCAGGAGACTGAAATTGAATATGATATGAATCCCCCGAAAATATTAAACAAGGAAGTATTAAAAAAAATTCTGAGGATACAAAAGCTCAAGAGGATACATGAGGCAGATGAAGGGAGAAACCGAGTGACTAGGAATAACGTACCAGGAATATCTGGACGGAGAAAGATATTGGAAAAGATTGAAGGTAATCAAGGTTCTTGTGGAAAAGAGAAATTCAAAGAAGTGGTTTGCATGGACGGAAGAAAGAAAACAAAGGAAAGCAGAGATAATGAGGGAAGAATAGAAGGAAAGAAAAAACAAAAACAAGAGAGAAGGCAAAAGTAATGATATTCGCGTGATCTCTAAGGCCGTTCCGTGAAAAAAAAGATACTGAAGGTATTATTTATATCGTAGAATAATTATCAATAAATACTATCGCTGAATAAATACGCGAAATCCCTGATCTTCAACAATTACCCACTAAGAAGAAAACTACTAACTAAGAAAACTAAATCGGGTAAAGAACCGTAAATAGGCAGTACTGGTTATTTGGGATCCTAAAAAATAATAAAATTTATTTTTACTGTTAAGAACTTTTTTCTAATTTCTAATTAGATGGACTAAATTTCGTCTAGTAACTTGTAAAAAAAAATTAGCTTACTAGATTTATTTTTATTAGTAGATTAAAATTGTGTTATCAAATCTCAAATTCTTATTCAGATGGCTCAAAAAGAAAAAGTGCAAGATATCAAAAGTTTCTAGGTGACCCCTTTTTTTTGAGTCCCATTGCCTGGAAAATTGAAACATGCTGGAATAATAAATTATTAATATTACCAATCAGCACATCTATAAGGAGCACCACAGCACTTACCTGAAACAGAAAGTAAATGTAAAAAAATTAATACTTGACTACAGTGACATTGAGAAATATTTTTCCATGAATATTTTAACAAAGTTCATACAATTCTTTATAATTATTTTATCAATTTAATAACTACCTCTTTTTTTAAAATTTTAATGAGTAATATAAAATTCTGTCATATATTTACAGATACTAGTAATAGGGGTCATAGAACACATTAAAACCATATAAAAAAATATTTAAGTTATATGATAACAAAGTAAAAAGTAGAAGAAAAAGATAAAACATCTTAAACATTATAATTCCTAATAGTTGTAGTTTTTTAGCTTATCAGTAGCTACAGGGTCCTTTTGATTTTTATCCATAATTCTATATTTCGACATAAATTAAAATATTTTATAATATGAATAAAGTAATTTATTTTCACAATCACACTGACCTGATTGGGTTCTCACTCCTAACTTAAATATTTTTAAAGCCTTCCTCAATTTTTGTTATTAATGAATATCTTTCCTTGTTTTTAAACTATATTATTAAATTTTTCCTAATGTTTAATTACATTTGTTAAAAATATGTTGGATTAATTAGTAACTATTGTATTTGACATTATTTAAATATATTTAATTATATAGATAGCCTCATTTAATCTTCTATTTTAATGAAGTAAAGGAGTTTTCATAAAAATATCTAACACATGAAAAAAACCTTCTGGCTTGAAAAATATTTTATAGGTAGTAGGTTTAATATTTGTAACTCAATTTGTTACAATCAACCGTACACTGAGAAGTACATAACAGAATTAGTACCACAAACTAAATAAAATAATTTATTTAGCCGCTAAAAGGAATCCTCTCTAACTCTATTCAATATAAAAATAATAAACTAATTATTAAACGAGCCCTTGAGGGGAAATAAAATAAACAATGGTAGAAGGGATTGACAGAGAGAGAGTGAGAGAGAGAGAGGGAGAGCGGAGGACAAAACCCTATTGTTCAATAAATTGGATTGACGCCATGGCAAACAAATCCCAACTCAATGGAATAAATCCCTCTTTTTATTCAAATCCTTTTGTTTTGGCCCCTTCGATACACGGTCAGGTATTTATTGTGTAATTGCGATTCAAAAACGTTTTTGCCTCGTTTCCGAATGAAAACGGATGGCGGATATGAGGCGCAATGGGCAGCAGTAATCGCTTATTTCACTTTGTGTCATACATGTTGGGCCAAACGATTCACGACAGGAACCATTAACAGTTTAATACGAATCGTAGTATCTCGTTCCGAAAATGAGTCAAATCTATAATTAAAGGAAACTAGTTGTTATGCACCATCAATCATTGGCAGAGTAAATAACATGATAACATCAGCATAAATAAAGTTTCATTTATTTGGATTAATTACTCCACTGTCTGCACTCCAACCATCTTTTCTAGAGAACTGTCGTTCATGAATGAACTAGTTTATAAGAACTATTTAGAAAAAAATACTCAGTTCAGTCGGTCTTTTTGTGGCCAATATTTCCTTAGTTTCTTTTTCTTGTGACTTAAGCTAAATCTATCGAACTACTAAACCATGAGAAGTCACTAAGTTTTCATTTTAGTTCAACTCTAACATCTAGTTCACTCCATGCCTCTTCACTACACCACCTTCTTATTTCAAAGATATCGCCTGCGTAACATGACTGAACCATTTTGATAAGTCTTCTTTTATTTCAGAGTGCAATGAAACAAACAGTTATCAACCAATTATGAGAAAATCTTGACAATGTACAAAGGAAAATCAAAATTTATTTACCTCATTACCACGATTTCTTTATTCAATCACTTTTACTTTCGCACAATAACCTTGCCAGCATTTCGGTCTGTTTTCAGGAAGCTATTATTAAAAAAATATATTGTTACAAGGTTTTTTTCTTATATCAAAGTTCTGAATTATTGTCAAATTTTTGTTTGGTCTATATCTTATTTTGTTTTCTCTGGCCATTTTATGTCAAAGAAAAGTTTTATTACTTCTTTGTGAGACTAGCTTGGAAAATTAATTTTTACCATTTACAACCAAAATTGTTTCTGGTATTGAAAAAAAAAATTAAGTTTCTTCATATTCATAGGATATTGATATCGGATTCCACAGTAAATGTATAGATATACTAGAAGAATAATCCAACTCATAAGTAGCAATCTCACACCAATGTTTAATTGGCAGCAGTATTTTAATTTGAGAAATGTCCTTTAAAAAATGGATTTTTTTTTTATTTAACACTTGTCAGCCTTTATCTTGTTTTTCAGGTTTATTGAGTTCTTCAAACATATATTTTTCCATTTGTATTCCTGTAATAAATTGAGTTAATCCAGTCTGATACGCCCAAAAAGACATCCGAACTAGATAGTTCGCACCTCGAAGGATCACTGAATGTAAAATGAACTAGTTCATTATACTGAACAAACTACCGAATAACTGCTGCCAGAAAAGAACTACTTAGCTCATCTCTGATCTTCTCACATTCACATAATATATTGTTATAAAATTATAAATTTTATATTAGCTGCTAGGAAACAAAATTGGCTACCATGATAATGAAACCTCTATGTTGTTAACCTACGAAAGAGAAATGGTTTAAATATTACGTTTGGTTGTTACAGGAAATATAATTCCGAAAATATTTTCTTCTACAGTGTTTTTCAATTTCGCGCAGCGTTTGTACGCAAATCGTCTGGAACTGTATTATTGGAGATTTATTGCTTCAGAACGCATCTCATTAAAAAATATATGAATTCGTCTTAATATTTGATTCATTATCAGATTTGTCCAAAAGAGTACCCCATTCAATTGGAAATTCTTGAGTTTGATGTGCTGAAGAAGAATAGGAGAAGTTAAAGGTTAGAGGTCGAAGGAAGTGTGCCTGTATACAGAGACACCCAATATATTCAAGTACATTTACATTAAAAATAAATAGTTTTAAAATCTTTTAAAACTTAAAGATCAAGGTGTGATCTATAAGTTTGTTTTGTTATTACAAAGTTTTTTATTGCAGTTTTTTTTTTGCTCAGCGAATTTCAGGACCCATTTACAAGTTTAAATATAATTTAGAGTTATTATTTTAGAAAAGAAAATGGTCGAATTAGAGCCGTGACCTAGTATTTTTGGCCATAGCCTTTTGAATATGGGTGAGCCCCAGAAGCCATTACAAGGAGGGTGGCACCCGCTAATTGGTGTCATTATAATTTAATTGAAACACCCCCCTCCACTTGCTCCCTCTTCCCCGACCGTCCCTCCACCCTACCTCAAGCCGCACAAAAGGAGGCACCGAAATTGCTGAGGGTCTTCCCATCATCCTGATGGCTTCAATTTAATTACAACTTAGGATCAAGTGGTTAACGGTCAGCAACTTACAGTCAAACTCGTTTTCGAATTTAGGTTGCAGACATCTTAAATTAAGAAATAATAATGCTGTTTCTTATTCTATTTATGTATTTACATATCATCACTTAAACTGTGACCACGTACAAGCAAAAACAAAAGTTTTTATTTAAATAAAAATATTTATATTTTTTATTTAACGTTTTTTACCTCTAGGCCATTTACACTGAAGTTATAAATTTACAAACGTAATTGTATTTTAGCACTAAATTAAGCAACCACTTAAACTCACTGCAATTTCATTTAAACTATATATAATCAATCATAGATATCAATAATTAAAAAAAAAAACAATAATCTTTTAGCAATCAAAGATATTTTTACAGCTACCAGAGCGGCCCCTCCGTAATATATAAAACTGCCTTGTGCGTCAAAGTGCTACCCCCGCCGTTGAAAGCTCCCATTTTAAAGCCACTTTGAAATCAGGATACAATATCTACTAAGCATCTTAAAAAAATTATGGTTATGGCATGATTTTTTGTAAAACGATATGTTGGTTGTTTCCTTTTTATCTTCAGCACTGAACTTTTAAAATCTACCAAAAAAATAACTCAAAATTAGAAATTTTAGATTTCGAGATACGTGGAATTGGAATGAAAACTGTATAATTTGTTTATCACCCTTCCCTATCTTAGCTCGGAAACCCCCATGCTCCATAAGGAACTGCAAGACCCTGTAGTTAGGGAGAACCCACGTTGCTTCTGGGCGTGAACCAATGGTAGGAAAGTACTTCCTTAGGGTAGCCCATTTTAGGACAAAAGTAGTTGAAACTACCGTCGGTTTCATTCTTGCAAGGTTTCTTCTTGGAAAATCCTCTTCGATCTGTGTGGGTACTCACCAACACACACTTGCAGATTCACCAGACCTTCTGTCTTTACCGAACTAAAGAACTCATACGTCATCCTTGTGGGAATTACTTTCACTTAAAATCCTACATCTCATAGAATTTAATTTTATTATCTACAAATATCAAGTGCTGCCAGTTTACGCTTGTTTCTTTGTTTGGTTTAATGGCGTAAAACATCACTGGTCACCTACGCCATTAATTTCTTATTTCTTTTTGTTTACATTTGTTTAATTATTTTTTAAATTTTATTTTAAGTCTGCTTGATGTTATATTTGTGATATTAAATTGTGTAATAAACTGAAGCACTAATTTAATTGTTTCATTATTGTCTCAGGTTTTTTTTAAATATTCAGGCTTAATCCTAAGCTGTTGAGATGCGAGATGAAATATAGGCATTCCAGGAAAATATGGTTAATTGTCAAATTGTTAAAATATTGAAATTTCGGAGGAGTTTGTTTTGAGATAAGAGTGGAGTGTGATATATTCTTAGTCGAGTCTGTAGTACGCTAGTTTACAATTTATGGAATATAGCTATAGGTGGTTAAGCTCATTGATGTAAGAACCAATTCCTTTTATATATGTATGTTGTATGTTTCATATACACTTGAAAATCTTGGGAAGGAACCATCCATTGGTGGTACTTCAAGCATCAATTTAAATTAGAAGGTCCTGTGGCCATCTTCTTTTCAGACGCCTCGGAGGATTATCAGGTTTCGTTAAGGAGGAAAGATTAAGGCTTGAAGAAGTTTGTCGGGGGGTGCGGTTAAGAAGAAAGATTAAGAATTGATGGGTTAGGATGGATAAGGAGTTTGGAATGAAAAGACGCATATCTGTTTTGGGCCAAATCTGCAACGAATGGGATGTTAAGGTCTTTGTGAATGAGTTTATTTGTAACGTAATAAGGAGCATCAAGGATTTTACGTAGGATTTTGGATTGTAAGGATTTAATGCGGGAGGAATTTGTTGGTTTGGTAGAGCCCCAGAGCTCAATTCCAAAAGTCCAAATTGGTTTGATTATCGTAGTGTATACTAATTTTTTGTAGTATTGAATGGGAAGTTTAGAGCGTTTAATCGGAATCTACGACCAGTTTCTTGTCGTTTCAGTCTTATGTATGGATTCCAAGTAAGTCTTTTGTCAAGATGGAGTCCTAAGTATCGAATCTGTTCAACAGGCGTTAGTGGAGTATTTAGAAAGGATACTGTAGGACAGGAGGGTAGAGGTTTACGACGGAGAGTAAAGCTGATCTGATGGGATTTGTCAGGTTTTATTTTGATTATCCAGTTTTCACACCATTCTTCAATAGATGTTATGTTTGTCTGTAGTGTTTCTGATGCATTAGTTGGGTCGTTGTCGTTGTTTACAGACAGTATACATGTGTAATCAGCATATGTTGTTAGGACTGTGTTAGGGAGGGTTGGGATGTCAGCTGTATAAACCGTATAAAGAATGGGACCTAAGATACTACCTTGAGGAACACCGGCGGACTGAGAAAAGAGAGATGAGTAGGCTAGGTTATGATTTATTTTAAAGGTTCTATCAGAGAGGTAGGAGCGGATTATAAGGAAATATTTAGGAGTTAGGAATTGAGGAAGTTCATAGAGCAGACCTGGATGCCAGACTCAATCAAAAGCTTGAACAACCAATTCCTTTGTTAAAAGAAAAAAAAGAATTAATAAATAAGGAATAACACGATGCGTTCAAATTTGACTGCAAAAAATAAAATATATATTTACATCTTAAAGGTTGAACGTCAATAACAGTCAAGTGGCTACCAGAAATCGCTTCGGTTGGGAGAAGAAGGATAGAGCGATTATTTGTTCCGATTTATTATTACAGTCATACCGTAATCACAACACGTCTCTTAGGAGGAAGAACTCCCTAATACGTTCATCTTTTATGTAATGTTTCTTTGCGTGAAGGGTGCAGGGGGTGGAAAACACAATATAGAAATATTCATTTATGCAAATAAGGTTCCAGAGATTGTCTTTTCGTAACAAAATTGAAAGGGCCCCCTTTCATCCTCGGCCTTGGTGCCTATTTTCTTACCGTCTCATTTTTCCAAGCCAGCTCTGATGAAAAAAGAATTACTTGCGGCGCACGACAATTTCTCCTGTAATCTGCTCTGCCTGTATTATGAAATTCTTGGCATAGACCAAGGTCGAGATAGCTCCGTGTTGGAAAAACAAAGCTACAAAATCAGACAAAAAAAAATTATGGGCCAATATAAAAGTAGAACAGTTTCTTTATCATAAATTTAAAAAAAATCAGTATATTGGTTTTTCAAAATTTCATCTTCCCAATATCTAATGTGATAAAACCATAACCAATATCTGTAGCTTGAAGCAACAATAAATAAATAACTATTTTTAATGTGGAATGTAGAACAGTATTTTCGAAGATTAAACGTTTTGCATTGACGAAATTTAATTTTTATAATTACAAAATTACCTAAATGATAAATACGATCTTATAAATGATATAGTTAAATAATAAACTAAAATATTCGCCTGATAACGTCACGTGATATTCCAGAGAATGAGTTTGTTTAAATGTATATAAATCATTAAGAAAAAAATCAATATTGTTTTATAAAAACATATTATTGTGTATTCTTTTTATAATCATGAATGTGCGAATTTATTAAACAGAAGACTGTGGAGAAAATATGTGTATTTTCTTTTGTGAACACCCTGATCCCCTTTAAAAAAAAACATTTTAATATTTAGGGATTCTCACAGTATTTTTTAAAAATTAATTAAATCTCACGAATCACGAGGAAATGAATGCCAGATTATTCTTTTCAGTATTATTTTCTTATTTAAATTATATTAGCTAAGACAATTTTTGTATCTCCTGAAAAGTTTCACAATTTGGATTAATCCCATTTTGAAAGTCAGTTCTAACACTTAATTTAAATTGAATATTAGTGACGTGGTTAAGAAAAAAGCGCCGGGATCTCCTGGAGTCATGCTTTTTCCTTCACAAGTGGGTTTAAGAATTTCCCAGGCCTAATATAAACAGTGTAAATCTTCCCAATCAGCTGCGGTAGTTATTTATATCATTGTAGAATCATTATCTTTCTTCTTAGGAACATTCACTGTCCTTAGGAGCTCCGAAGGCTAAATGAAGATATTGCAATTATATTAATAAGTGAAATTATGTATCCATTTTATTTTAACTTAAATTTAATAATCTTTATCATTTATAAAAATTGTTTTGTTACTACTTAATATGTTTTTTAACATATGGAATTATATTTTAATTTATATACATATTTGCAATTTTTTTATCATTATTTTTTTTTCGTACTTTATTCTGTATATAAGGTATGAATGAGTAATTAAAATGGTGGTATTTATTGCCCTTAGCTGTAGCATATTGTATTATTCTAATTCATTAAAAAGAATAAAAAAACTTCCAGTATAGTTCAAAGTAGATATAACTATATAGGACTTCAATGAAAGCCTTCAAGCCAAACTAAAAAGAAAAAAAGTTAATCTAAACATACATTATTTATATGAAACAAGTAGCCGTCCAAGAATCATCTAGTAATAAACAGTTTAACCCTTTTAATATATTCACTAAAGAATAAATATGTTTACACTAACTCATCAAACCTACGAAAGGTTGGCAATGCTATATTCTATCCTAAATAGCAAATTCAAATTAAAAACAGAAACACCTATTCTTATTTTTAAAACGATTCTCTGGCTACTGCTGATGTACGGCTGTGAAGTCTGGGGAGCGGCCTCCTTTGGGAAAAGGAAAAATTACAATCTTTTCCAAATAAAGTCGTAAGAATTACAGTGGATGCTCCTTGGTTTGTAAGAAACAGCCAATTGCATCGGGAATTACAAATAAAGACAATAAAGGATTACATTAAAAAAAGGTTTATGAAGTTCCACTCTCAGTTACCGACAGTTAAAGGAGCAGTGGCCTACAGCATGGGAAACCCAACCACAACCCGAAGACTAACGCCCAGGCCGCTGCAAGACATCCTGTTATAAATTCTATATTTATCAGTTCTGTTATTGTCACTCTAAAATTTTATTTTATCTTAATTTCTTTTTTCTCTTCACCTTTTCTTAAATTCATATATTTTTTTTCTATTAGAAGTCATTATTTTTTTTTATAAATCCATAAATGTTATCAACTTTACTTTTATCTTTTATTAAGAATTATTATTTTGATCTATTTATTTTATCTTTTTTTTTATTTATAACATTGTATATAGTTAGAGGTTTCTTTTTTATGAAACTATACCCCCATAATCAATTGTTAAACAAAAAAAAAAAAATGTACCTCTTACATTAATCATGTAAGACCCACCAAGCCGATCTGATATTAAATAAATAATATATTTAAGATGTTATTTTACTTTAGGTTTAATATTTATTTATTTTTGCTCTGTATTACCACAGTAAATATAACACAGGATGTTATATTACACAGTAAAACGAAGAAAAAAATAATTTCACTCAAATTCAATAAGGTTACATAGTAGTTGAGAAGGTCTTGGGGGGCATTTGGAGGAATAAAAGAGGTGTATAGGCACAGCTGGTGATAAGGGAAGCAGCTGGGTCAAAGGCGTTATCCTTTAGGGGCCGTCGGCCATTTTTCCACGATCAAGCTCCTGTCCTGGAGTACGCTCTATCTTCTTCTAAAAGTTTTGGTTCAAAGTTTGGTCCGTAAAATGCCAGCAATCACTTATAAAGAAATAAAAACGAAAATGCGGCTACTTTTGTTGTGGAAGTTTTAGTGCGGGGTTTACCTTTATTTCTTTTTAACACAGAGCGGCTTAGAGAATCCTCACACACCTGGTGGAACTACCTGCCTCGCATAAAGAGCAGGCCCCTTTACTGCATCCTCTTTATACTGCATGTCCTAAAAGTGCACTCCACTGATTACGATGAATTGTGAAATGCACCGATCCAGTAAAACTTTATTCATCTAGAATATTGATGGGGTACCTTTTGAGATCGGCATCAAAAAACGGCTAAAAAGTAGGTACTCGTTCAGAAACACTATATCTAAGAATGTTTATGGTTTTATGGTCTACCGGTTATACCGTTTTTTTCCTTAATAGGGCAATTCACAGCGATGGTGATGTTTGCCTGTGCATGTTGACTGACCTCTGGGGAACAGTCCTAATATCATCATATCTATACTACGATATATGAACTGAATTCATGGGAATATTAAATATATTTATAAATATAAATAAAACTGAGCGATAAAAGGAAATATATATATACTCTATAACGGTAAATGACATTTATTGGTGTGATGAAGATAAAAAAAATAATTTATACGGTTTAGGATGCTGAGTGAAAACTGTACCGTGATGAATACGTTTCCAACATATCCATATTTTTTGGTTTAATTTTTATTTACAATAAATTGTCGAAAAATTGCAAAAGCTATTAAAAGCATTGTCAATTAATTAGGTCAAATTATGAAAAGGTTAAAATTCAAGTGAATATGATTTGTTCGTCTATTTCAATAATAGATTATTAAAACCATTAAATACGAAAACTATTAGAAGTGAGTCAAATTCTTTCCTTCTATATATATACTCAATTTATTTATCCATTACAGCAAGACCGGGTCCGACTAATATAGTGTAAAGATAATATTCCAAGTTTAAGGTATTTTTAAATGAATAATTAACTTGTATTTTCGTGATCAAAGGTAAATTTACTTCACGTAAATTCTGATGCCTTGGATATACTGAGCATCGGCTGATTCCAGTGGCCAGTAGGTGATATAATTTTATATTTAATACGTTAATTTTAAAATGAAAATTATTTATAATGCAATCCGTAAATGGTTATTTATTTATTTAATAAAGATATCAATAAATTGAAATTCATTGCAGGTGAAACCGCGGGGCAGAGTTGATAGAAAAAAACCTTGATTAAAATAATTTTTATTTTTATTTGTAGTTTAGTATGTTTATTTTAGTTTAGTCCCAAAAAATGAAGAATTTAGACCTCCATCTATGGTTAGGCAGTATAGGAGGTTAGTCCTAATCGGTTCTCTTTAAGACTTTAACATAGTTTAATCGAGCAATATTAAAAAAAAGTGCCTGAGATTGAAAAACGGCGTGAAACAATCCACTTCCACCCTCTATGGTAACCTTACTTATCTGACTTTTAAATAGACAATTATAGCGAGTAGGTTGGTTTCTACTTGTACGGACAGACTTTTTAGATTTATGAAAAACAATATCTTAGGAAATATTAGACGTACAGATGTCTGCTAGCATTCATATCAAAGCTAGCATATATCTTCATAGAAGTTGTAGTTTTCATGATATTTGCTAAAATAAATTGATTTGGATAAAATTTCATTTTCATATTCGAATATCATGAAGACTACAAATCCTACGAAGATATATGTGATACACTACTTGATAGCAAATTGAACTAGATTTAATTTGAGTGCTAGCAGATCTGTGTTTATTCCTTTCTTTAATATTGTTATGTAAAACCAAAAAGTCCGTATAACTAGAAATCAACAGTTTGTGAATGTATTTTGTCAAATATCATGATAACTACTACTCTTAAGAAGACTAATGTATAAACTACTTTACAGTACATTAAACTAGCTTTAATTTGAGTGCTAATAGACATTTGTAGGTCGAATAATTTTTTAGATATACAATTCTTAAAATGAATTCACCAACTTCTGATTTTTCAGTACATTGTTTATGAAATGTTGCTTTTTAAAAAGCTATATCTTGAGAAACATTCAACGTAAATGGCTATATTAGGGCTCATATTTTAGCAAATTTACTCTTCTTTAAATGATATTCTATTAAGTTTTTTAGTGTTGTTGATATTTTAAATGCTATGGAGATCCAAAAGAAAAATTAACTATTTTTTTTGTTTGGATACATTCGCCATTTTGTATTCCCCCTATCAATACTCGGTAGACTCATCAATTTTGACTAGTAATTATAAACAGTTTTCATTAAAGTAATAAAAAATTGGGCTGAAATAACTGCCCTTTTTTAACCCCAGATCTTGTACTAAAAGAGAAGGGTTTCTTTGCCTACCTATTACTTCGAGTTTACAAGACACAAAAAAAGCACGATATTAATAATTAGCTTCACCATTAAGCACCAATAAAAATCCGCTCTATCAAAACACATCATTTTCTATTATAGTAAAATAACATTTTATTGTGAGTATACAAAAATAAAAAAAAAACTTCGAAACAACCGTCATTAGTTGTTCAAAAATTTAGCAAAAACAAAATTTAAAGATTTTATGTTTATATCGTATCAGAATAATATTTTGCTTTGTAATCCATTTAGAGCAATTGATTTTAGGTGGAACTCTATCAGGTGATAGATAACACTATTCAGTTCGGCTCTTACTTTATTTATTGCTAGAGCTTTCTAATGGAATACCAATCGAGAAAACACGTTCCACGATAAAAAAAACAAAAAAAAAACTGCAAAACTGTGTTATCCAACGGTTATTTACCAGTAGGCTTGTGTATCCTACGGTAATTGGATCCGAGTTTTTTCAGTCGTATCGCAAAGGATTCGCTTCAGTTAGTGACTGGCGAATGCTATGAAAAACGAAAACGAAATATTTACTCAAAAATTTAAATTTTTCTTTCTTCAGCATCTGGGACAGTTAAATTGGTAGCTTCGTACCCCAGCCTTCATTTATTTCATTTCTAGGATAAATTTTCTTCATTTCTACAGATGAACTTTTTTTCCACAAACTTTTTTTTTTTTTTTTTCACAAACTTTATATTAATGTATTATATTATAGTCATACAAGTCGACATAATAATAATTCGGAACTATTTGAATATCGGAAATTATTTATTTTTGAACGATAAATTACTCAGTAGAAGCTTATTGAACCTTTATAGAGGTTGGGTGTGCCCAGGAGAGCTCCCGAACCCACGGGGTCTACTCACGGTGGTAGAAGATAGGCTCCACTGCACTGTTGATATAATGAAATATATTAAACTATAATTATA
>NW_027107160.1:139033-164161 GCF_000696795.3 Halyomorpha halys
CTTATAATAGTCATGTAGATCAGTATTTTGTAATGGATTGGAAGTTTGGATTCCATATCAGTCGTTTGTCCAAATTTAGTCCTAAGTAACGGATCTGTTCAACAGGAATAAGTGGGGTATTATTAAAAGATACTGTAGGGCAAGACGAAGATTTACGACGAAGGGTAAATGTGATTTGGTGGGATTTATTGCAATTTATTTTAATCCTTCAGTTTTGGCACCATTCTTCGAGGGTGGTGTTGTGGGATTGGAGAATAATATTTCTTAAAATGATAAAATTAATTTATATTTATATTTCATAGATCGAGTCATCTTTATTGATTCTGACCTTCTAAAAGCAAACATTGGTAATTCTAATATTCTTTGATACAAAGTGTTTCAGGGTTAATTTTCCAAAATGAAATTAATTAAGGTTCTCAAAAACATTTTAAAAAATCCTTAAAAGCGCCTGTGTTGTTTTTTTAGGAGATATTCACCTACTAAGATTTTAATATCAGTTCATAAGGAATGTTTTCTTCTTTTTAGATCCTAAATTCATATTTTCAGTTAGGTCATTTGACCCGGAAACATTCTTTATAAAAGAATATATAGCACTCATTCACTTAATAATGACAGTATCTAACAAGCGGCGATATCTATGAAGCTAAAATTATTAACAGTGGTTCTTTTTGGGCTAGGCTTAAAAAAAAAATCGGACTCGGAAAAACGGGTTTAATATTTTAAAAAGAAAAGTTAAAATGTAGAGTGGGAGGGTAATTAAATCGTTAGAACGGAACTTCATAGAAGTAATAAGTAATTATTTTATAAAAAATATAAAATAAGTAATTACAAAATTTGTTGATCATTGATATAACTAAAAATTATGTACCAACAATTCCGGTGAAATCTGAGTAATGGAAAGTTAATCGCACAGAACATTTCTTTATAATCAGTTCTGTCGAAATGAGACTCAATTTCATTTGAAATGGGAGGAAGGGGGGCATGAGATCCCAATAAATCACGTCATGGAAAACGGAGTGGGATTGTTTAAAAGAGAAATTGGCCAGTTTGGAAAAACAGTGACCCATAGGCCAGAGGTCACATGCGTGGGAGATTCCCTACCAGCAGTTTTGCTTAAATTACTTCCAATAATATCGATTCTCGGTAATATCAATTCTAATGTTTAATATACTTGAATGTATTCCACTTGTATATAAATTAATCCTCAACAATGTCTAATATTGATATAATGCTGAATATATCCGGCAATATTACAGTACAATGCAAGTTCAAATCAATTTCAAAGGACCGTTTAATTGAATCGCTCAAAATTGCAATAAACATATAGTTAAGAGAAAATTAATGTTATAAATGAAAATAGAAGTGAACTGTAGATTAACTTAGCTATCTATTTTATAATTCACTTAGTATAATTAGTTTTGAAGACGACCTAAGATTTAATGATTTGCCGAAAAACTGAGTACACTAAGAGGTTAGTTCTTGAAGGATATGAATTTTTTTTTATGAAAAACATATATATATTATTGATTTAAATGCGGTTATAGATGTTTAAAACATATAAAATATAGGTCCCAAAGGAGTATGAGATTGAGTAATTTTCATACACTTTGGGAACTAACATATAACTAAATTTTGAAAACTATTGCATCGCACATTCATGCAAATGGGAAGTAATGTTAACAAATGTTTAATCTTTTTTTATATTTCAATACTATAAGCTGTTTTGTTTTAATAACAGAAACTATATTTATAATAATTTAATTTTAAATTTATAATCCTAATTTCGTAGTTTGTAGCTCAATCATTACTTTTCTTTTGTTTTTTTATTACTTTTAATGGATTACTTAGTTTTATTATTATTCGAAGTTTATTCATCTCAGATATTTAGAATGTTATCTAGTTCCCAGAAGGCAATTCAAAAGAATTATTATAATAATACTTATTATTATTATTATAATGTTGAATGAATTAAAATATACGGCTAGAAACAAAGTGAGAAGAAGGGAAGAATAGGGGGAAAAGGGAAAGAAAATTGATAAAGGAACACAAAAAGGAGAACGAAAAATGCAGAAACAAAATTAATGTAGCTTAGTCATAGAGGGGAAAAATAACATATTATGTGATACGTACTTATAATTAGCATTTATATTTTATAACAACCTTTTTAATTACCAGTATTACTATTTATAGTTTGTCTTAGGATTGATAGGTACATATGCTGTCAGTATATAAAATGATAAGTTTAAACTCTCTGACTATTTATAAGAACACTAAGCTATAAGGCTGGTGTATCTTAAAAATTTAATGGCAAAGATGTGACGAAATTTCACAAAAAAAAAATTATGCTTCAGGAATAAAATCAAATTAGTAGTAAGGTCTTGCTAGAATCGATTATATTATTCTTTCATGCAACCATTCTTAATTCCATAATTTCTTAATATTTTATCAAGCAGGACATCATCGACGTAAAAGAGTAGAGTAGATTGACAAAACAATGATGGACAAAAAACTTTGGAAGAAGAATAAGACTGTATGTTTTGGAGAGTGAGATAGAGCTACAATTGCTTTGCACAACAAACGTCTTCAGGTGGCGATGTAGGATTAAATCATTCAACAAAAAATGTATCATAAGATTCTCAATTGTTCTTATATCGTCCCTTTGAGATTTTATCAAAGAATATTGAATTTATATAATTAAATTCCTGTTTGGCGCTTCGCGCTCTGATGTATCACCACTTTCTACCTTCAGGCGAGAGGTACACTCGTCACTATGCAATGGTAAAAGGTATATGGAACTAATTTTCAACAAAATATTGGCCAATATTTAATGGATGTGCAATATTATCATATTATGAATAAATGAATGAAATGTGTTTATTTAAAAAAAAACTTTAAAAAATCATAGTCAAAATCAAAAACTTAAAAGTTGTGGGCAGTTCGGGAAATCACCGATATGTTGAATACCCAACAGTTATCTCGTTTTTATAACATTTTTTTTGTTACCATATTTTTACAGCTAAGATGTTAATATGTACCAATTGTGAAATACAGTAAATCAAATACTAACCGTTAAAACTACGTGATATCTCAATAATGGGTGTCCTAAACAAGAACGCAACTGCAATAATACACATTCTATAAACACAATGGGACGAAAAGCCGACTTACACCGGCTATAGAATCCTTTCATAAAAAGAAAAGGTCCTTGCAATATAACCATCTCAAAGACCCTTGCGCGGGACCCGACTTCATGATTCGTTTAACTCCAGGTCCAATTGTCCAAAGAGGTCCTCCATACGCCGTTTCAAAGGGACCGGGGAGAAGGGGAGGGGGAATAAATGAAACTTTAGGAGGGGTGGGGGAAGGATCTTCAAAAGATCACAATTGTAACGTCAAATGAATATCCTCGGATGAAAGAAACGTTTAAAAGGGCACAAATATATTGTCTTCTTAACGAAATTTCTCTCTCGGAAAGCTTTTATTAGTTTTATTACCATCTTATTTATTATGTTTCACATTCTTCTCATCTTTGAGATTGTAAAGAAAATCCCTCTCAACCTTTTGTTATGGAGAAAATGTTTTATTTCAATTTCAATTTCTTTTTCTTTCTGTGCCTTTTCATGATTGAGAAACAGTTCATTGGTTTTGTACCGAGATTAATTTAACACTGGTTGTGAGTAACTAATTCAAGAACGACGCATTAAACAAAAAGAAATAAAATTAAGGCAACGTGATCGATATAGTTTTAGCTTTTGTGTCATTTAGTAGTGCGTCGTCGTATTTATTCATGCTTTACTGCAATGAATCTCTTTTTGTTGACGGTACCATTATTTAATCATTCATTCCTAAAGTCTGTTTGGGGAATAGAGAGAGTTCGAGTAAACTAAACTAAAGATCTTACAGAAGCTTAAGGTAAGACCACACTCATATCCAACATGGTCAACATATATTGCAAATATTTGTTCCCAATGTTTCTCCCAATTTTGGAACATGTTGGGCAGGCCTTAATACGAGAGTGGCCTTGCCTTTATTCATGGACTGAATGTCACCCAAACTGCAGTTGTTGTCCTCTTATTTTCCCAATTTCTTTCACTCTTAGAAGAGAATATAGCAGGCTGGACCCCATTGTGGATTCCGACGACTAATTTTCCAAATGGCAAAAGACTAATACAACCTTTGTTTACAGTTACCATAGTTTATCTTTGCTGTAATAAAATATTCAAGAGTGATAGTATAATTTTGTACACTATTATGATTAGGCCAGTATGATTGAAAGGGAGTTTTGAACCATTGTGCTCCATATCTTACTAATACAAGTCCGAAGGGTTTCGATTTTTTTTTTTTTTTTTTTGCATTTCTATTCACTTATTGTCATTTTTCAAACTCAACTGGCCAGCATCACTTGGAGATATATCCATTTAAAAAAATCAGTGTGAAGTGTGCTTTTTTACGCACCTTAGAGCACTGTCATTTGACTTAAAAATAATATTTAACTTAATATTTTTTATTGTAAAATCTGCATCAAAATCACCCAGGTGAATTTCCATTTAATCTTTGCAATGTAATTCTATTTTTGAATGTTCAATGATAACATATCTTTCTTGGAATAAATATCACATAAACAGATTTTAGTTTTCTGAAAAAAAAATCTAATATATATATAAATATATATTTTAGTAACTGTTTATTTCTGAACAAATAAAACAAATCCGAAAGACTATGATAAATCTAAAGAAGTAGTTTCTTTCATTTTTTCTCAGAACTATTTTTCGATAGCTTTTAAGTTGGAGAGAGATGCGATAATATCAGTAAAGGATTTCTTCTTCTTTTTTTTTTTTTTTATTCGCTCACCTTTTAACTAATTGTAGGGAGTCCGGGAAAGGAAAAAACAATCAAGGAAATGGGAAAATCTCTGGGCTAAAGAGTGGCTTTGTTTCTGGTTGACCTTTTACTGTACTGTTCCAATTTAAGCATGATTTCGACTAAAGCCCTATCCTCGGGCTTTTGGAACGACAAGTGCCCAACTGGAATAACATCTGGAGTCCCGGAGCGGGAGAACTTACCGCGTAAATTACAGTTCTAAGCTTAGTAGTTTCGATTTGCTTCAGACCAACCTCTGTATTCAGCTGAACGGTAATTGGTTAACATTCTGACGAGTTATAAAGAATAATGTGTTGCAACCTTGTTTAAAAAAAAAAAAGTAAAGTATGAATCAAAACGTTTATTAAAAAAAAGTTTGACATTACAATAGAATAAATAAATAAATCTTAACTTAGGGACAAAGTCCCATGAGAATCACAATAGAGTACAGAAACAAATGTCTAGCCAATTGATGAGTAGTAATTAAAATTAAAAAAAAAAAGATTAACGACACTTATAGTTATAAGAAATTTTTGATGCGCGGTCATAAGGGCTTAAGTCAAAAATATGAATTTTTCAGGAGAGCAGAAACAAAGTTCAAAACATTATGTAAAATCTAAGGATGTTTTTGATATTTAAAAATTCCAATAGATAATAAATACTTCAAATTTCAAGGTTTATTCAAAACTTTATTTTAGAAGAATTATAATTAGGTAATGGAATTGAGAATAAATAATGTCCATTATGTTCTATCCCTGTCTTATTTTAATCTTTATTTGTACGATAAAAAATACCTCTACCCAACCCTCAAATGGATGGTCAGAGATAGATCTATTCCAAACAGGGGAGTTGGAAGATATTCGTGAGCTTGTGCCGTTGGTACCTCCTGTATTCAACCGCTATTCTTGAGTAATGGACTTTTTGACACCATCTGATAGTGCGGGACGAGTGTTCGATGAGCTTCAGTCTGAGGTATTAGCTACTAGCTTTCTGTTTATTCTCTTTTATTTTGTTATCCTCCAATTCACGTTTTTTTAAATATTTCAATAAGAGTGCTTTTTAAATTATTTATTTAATTTATTGATACTAATCGAGGAGATTTCATAATTGTATATCCAATCACCTTATTTTTATTTATTCACTATTGGTATTTCCCTATGGAATCGTAAAAATGTGTACGTAATTGTAATTGGAAAAAGCATTCCTTTAGTTCAAAAACATTTTTTAATAATAATTACATTTATTCTTAGTAAATAATTTTGACATTTTATTTTATTATTAATTCAATTTTATTTCAAATCAAATTTTCTTTTTTCTCAATATTACAAACATTAATTAAGCAAGATAAAAAAAAAATAATAGTACCTACAACATTTAGGTACTTGGATATATTATACAACACACAATACACGATTAATGTCATTTATATTATATATAGAACTTTTCCGGATATACACACCATTTCAAAATTGACAAATTTTTCTTAATCATTTCTGTAATTTCTATTTCTATCAAAACCAAATAGAAATATTTAAATTCATTTACAAATTAGCAATAAGAATTTGGAAAACGAATGACAAGTCTAGTTTTTCATAATCATTTTTTACGTATCCAATTTATATTGCACTAGAAACTGTATACGTACAAACAATTCAACCACGTAGCACGTGAAAAATAGATCGATTAAAAATTAAATCTTCAAACGTCTTACCTCTTTGATATGGGTAGACGAATAACAAACAATAAAAATACATGTCAGATTCATAAATGTTTTCAAATATTGAGAAATAACATACAAATGAATAGTGATGTCGGGTTGCATATACTATGACCTATTAGATGAGCCAGCGATTGAAGTAAAATGATAACCAAACGAGAAGTTCTGAACCCTTGACACTCAAGTGATCTACGAATGACACATAGCCTCGTGCAAAGATGTTTTTCAACTCTTTACGTTATTGGACTCATTAAAACATAATATGGAGTTAACATATCGATCTTGAAAAGTTAGTTAACTGGTATCGCATGTCTCCAATTTGTAATTTGCTTATGAGGTCTTTTACAGATCTGAAATATGCAAAAATTAGGGTATAAAGAAGGTGAGGGAATGACGTTTCGACGTTTAAATGTTAATCATCGAAAGTTCAAATTATTAAATTATGATGAATCTAGAACGAGGCTCTTGGTTTATCAATTTTTTCTTAATATTTGATTTAATTTAGGAAATCTTCGGAATTATACCCTTCTAAATGAATTAGTTCCAAATTTGAACTTCCTTCTAGGGTAGTGTTAACATAATTGTAAAATAAAAAAGACCTTCATTTAGTTCCTACACGGTCTTAAACAAATTTTATCTGGCCCAAGTGTTGTGATGATATTATTCAAAGGTATGGTAGAATTTGTTCAATTTGTCATAGTATTGTTTCTAGTGGCTCCTGTTAAGTCGGTTTGCTTATTTTCAAGAGCCTTATTTTATTGTCTTGTGATTGTTTACTTGGAAGATTTGAAGTCTTGTAAGCTGTTCCAAACATTTGAGATGCGTTTTCTAAGTACAGTATGTATCGCTTTCTTCTGGAATTTTAATTTCAAACTTTTCGGAAGGAGAGAGTAAAGAAATATTTTTTTAGGTTAGGGGTTAGAAGAAATATCTTCACAATTGTACTCAAGACCAATATCAGACCTAGGTATTGTAGAGAGAGAAAAAATAATTATATGTATATATATATATATACACGTTAAAACAGAACATATAAATACATAAATCATAGTACTGATAGAGGGATGGCCTAACTCTAGTCTCTTTAAAAGGGAATGTGAAGCCTACTTAGGTTTACGTAGAGGTTGTTAAGTATGTTGGCAATTTTAATCTAACTAACAGAAGTCAGCCGATGATTAATTTATATTTTTCTACACGCCCATGTGGGCCTTAATAAGGCCCGCCTTTTTCCTGGTAGCTCACCCCCTCCATTATACTTCTTCCAAAAAGAAACTGATAAACTTGGAGGAAGGAGTATACTGATGCTGGCAGAGAGAGTGAAGCCGAAAAAGCGGAAGAGTGGAGTGGCAAAGGAGTAAAGGAAGAGTAGGAGACTCAGTTGCTGCCTCCTGTTTCAGTTTAGATTATTATGGCGAACTCTACTGTTAATCTCAACGTGAACCTTCCTTCCTTGGGCGTGGCCTTTTTGGCTTCACTTTTGTTTTGAAGGAGAGCAGGGTTATACCACCCCACCCCCTTGCTTATAAGCAAGGTTGCAGTGTATAATAGAAAGAAATGGAGCATATGGACGGATGTATAATATGTTAATACATATTATCATTTTACCAATATATAATTATGAAGGCTACATTTTGTATAGTTTATCTTATTAGTAGTGATATTTAGTTTCTCTTCTATTCAAATTTACTACTGAATAGTTTGTAACTATATACGGTCCAATACTTATGCAAGGTTATTCAACTAATATGAAAAGAACAGGTAGCAGACTTATCTGAGGCATTTTATAACACACTGCTTCAAGTTATTTAAGACTTATTCAATTAGGAGAGATGTTCCACTATGCGTTGAAAACCCAGGGGATCAAGGAAAGGTTATAACTTTGGACAATATATAATATTTAATGGGCATTGAAAGGGGACGACCCTATACCAGAGCCACATAAATAACGATTTAGCAAGATTATATTGAGCGGCAGCCGAGCGTAAGATACGGCGCCTCTGGGTAACGAACCTGTTATGGCCCTGAAAGGATGCGGTACCCATATTCAATTGGACCGCTGGAAGGAGCACCTGCCCAACCCTCTTTTCTATATTTTAATTTACAAGTGTCCAATAAATTTGAATAGGTATATAACAACCTAACTCAAAAACGAAAAGTTCTACAGAAATTATTAATTTAAGATTACTATATGCTGAGGATATTGCAATGTCTTCACTAAAATTGACTTACTGGAAATTCCACTATTTATTTTTGATTTAACACTTTTTGTTATTATTATTTTCTCAAAACCAGATTTAATTATTTCTTATCAAACTTGTCAAATGAATGCATAATTTAGTGTTGAATAATATTAGCTAATTCATATCCTCAATGATATAATCTGACAGGACTTAGTTTTCATCCAGGACATTTGGAAGCCATCTAGCCCCACTGGATTGGCCCGAATTCAATAAATAAGATATCGAAAACTAATAGAAAGAGTAATATATGTAGATATCACAAATATAGATGTGCTGAAACTCAAACAATATGAAATGGAAAAGAAAATTCAATACCATTTCAATCGTAAAGATTGCAAAAATAAGGCTTTTTATAATGAGGCCTAGATAAAACTCCAGTTAGCATTAGAGGAACCGTTAAAAGAGAAATGAATATAATAACAACTATATTATATATATGGTTTGATATGGATATGCTAAATTTAGATTTAAATTAATTATTTATTATTATAATTAAATCCATACAGTAATTAACTTTAAAATGCAAAATATTAGTCACTAACTTTTAAAGCTTAACCCATTTTCATTTTGTAAAAGCTGTTTATAATATATATATTGAAACATCTATTTTTCTTATAATTATATTATTTTCCTTTTTAATTTTAATATTAAATAAAAAAAACAAGGCTTCCGAGCAAGTATACTGATATATCATCCGTGTTCTGAAAAAAATATGAAAAAATTAGATATTTTAAATTGTTCAATAATACTGTACAATAGTGCTTTTTTCCTACCCCTTAATTTCAACAATCCATCATTATTCCATGATGCTGTAAAAAGAAGAATATACTTATCAATAGGTGATGCAAACAGAAAGGATTTTCGTGCAGTAAAAATCCCAAAATGTGTAAAATCGTGAAGTCAGACCCAAATTCGGTAATAATCATCTTCATTTTTTAATAATATATGTAAGGCTTACCAAACCTTGTTTGAATCAAATTGAACTCTCTAAATTTCTCTCTACATTTATGTTTTTATAATTTCTAACTAGTTCTTTTTTTTAATATGAATTCATTGTGTAATACTACATTCTATCTTATATTTTCAGATAATCGTAATAGGAACCATAGAGATCATTCACACCATATTTAGGAATATATAAATTAAATGATAACAAAATAAAAAATATAAGAGAGAAGCTAATATATAACTAATAGAAAAATTAAAGTTAAAGTACAATAATATCTTAAACACAATGTATCAGTTTGATTAAATACCTAATATATTGTCCATAGTTGAAGAGTTATGAGGAAATTAATTGTATTAAATAATTTTTGGTATTTTCCCTTTGAACTCTATAATCTATTTTTACCTTCTTAAAACTACCTCAATTTTAAGTCTTAGGACAATGCGTAAGGCGCAATGTAGATAGGAGTATTTTCCTTTTTAATTTCCCCTTATATTTCTCATATCATGTTCTTAATTTTTTTAATCAAGTATTAATATAATGAATATACCATTAACCAAATGTTTAAAATTACTACAAAAAAATTCAGAAGGCAGAATGTATAATTAGCAGTGGGGAAGGAATCGAAGTTAAAATAATAACAAGCTTATTTTTGAGACACTTTTCCATAGTTATCCAAAGCCACTGGTTAAAACTATTCCAAGAACATTCCTCACTTAAGTTTACTTGTTCATTTTTTTTGTTTCGTTGAATTCAATTATTCATAATATATAATTATCATATCATTATATAATTATATCATAATTAACAAATAATAAAGTGAAATTTAAATAAATAAATATTGGCATATATGGTATGAGAACTTTAGTAAAAGCATTAGACGAAAATCAAAATCGTGGTATTTTACCCAAAATGTGTAAAACGTACAGTTTTGCGCAGAAAAACCTCCAAACCTGCAATTTTGTGGAGAAACCCGAAACGTAAAATTTTGGGCAATATAAAATAAGTTTTATTTAAATATATTTTCCATTCAAATTTCTGTCGAGGTTTGGCGGAATTTGGAGCAAGGAAATAGAATATGCTATTGCACGAAAATCCGGTCTTTAGTGATAAATAAATACCGGCTATTCCCATAATTTAAAAGATAAGTTTTTTCTAAAATGTTTTGATGATAAAAGATATTGCATTATTTATTTCTAGAAGAATATAGAAGTGTGATGTAATTAAGGTAAAAGTGTGAGAGGACGAGGGGCACAGGTTAGGTCGTTCTTAAAATAGCTCCTCCTCCTAAGGTCATAAATATTACTTCACTTGACGGGACTCTAGGAAATATAACCGTCTAAACTGCTTTTAAATTAAGAAATATTTTTTTTTAAAGGATCTGCACATATATTACTCTTTTATCATTATGTAGGAATTATACATTCTTCGTAGTAAATTTGAGAAAATTTATTATGGCCCCGACATTTTTATTCAACTATAAAAAAAATAAGCTAAGCGGTGAAGAGGAACAACTTAATTTCCCAACATGTTGGTTATTAAAAAAAAAAAAAAAGAAAAAAAGAAAAGTAACTGGAAATGTGAGTTAAAACCTTTCATTTGTTCAATTATTTATTTCCCGTCTTTCAACATTTAAAAGTTCTAAAAGTACAAATCGATTCTCCACAAATGCTAATACGAATATTATTCTACAATTTTAAAGAAAATATTTAGATTATTGCTCTTTATGCAGTATCAAATGTTCTGTATTCCTGTCATACATTAATGACAATAGACAGTTTATATTTTGAACCACTTACTACCGACAGAAAAATGGAAAACCCTTCACCATCGTCTTGAATTTTTTTTTTCAAGTTACCTCGGTCACTAATGGATGAGAAGAAACGGGATGTTAAATGAATTTGGAGACAAATCCCGTTTCAGAACAAATTACCGAGCGGAGACAGTTTGGAAGGATATTGCGAACGTCAGGATTGATTTCGAAACGTTCTTCGGTACACAGATGTACACAGAAGATATTGGTTTCAACAAAAATAAGAGGGAAGGATCGTGAGCGACGGCAGCAGTTCCTAACCGTGCGCCGGTTTTCGAACAACCCATGTGATAGGAATCCCACTTCTAGAATTGTGATAAATTGGTTAATGATTATTGTTCGATATTTGTGAGCTGCTAGATTTGTTATACTCCCGGGATACACTAATTTGTGAAACCTCATATATTTATATAAACAGATGTGTGTATTTTGTACCAGGATGGTGAAAATTTTAAAAGACGTAAGTGGGATTTTTACCACTAAAACCACCTCCATACAACTGTTTTTCCTATCTACGGGACCGCCGTTAGGCATTACTTCGTGAAGTGCTGATTCAGGCTTATCTTTACCATATAAAATTTTAGTCACTCATATATCGATTCGTGTTGCTCCTATACTAGATAGCTCTGCTAACATTCTGTTCCACTCTCAACCTCTAAGGACAATGTTGGTCCGAGCGCAGAATATGGCTTATCATGTTTTCTGGTGTTATGTTCACTTCAAGCGGTCTCTTCAAAGCGCAGGTTAGTCTTGATTGCAGATCAAGAATGGGATTCTCCGGTGTCCAGTCAACAGTCTGGTGCAAGAAAATCTACCTCACCATAACCAACATAGGGTAGACCTTTGTACAACTTCCGGAATCTACAGCTCCTCAACACTGTCTCAACTGAGTGAAAGTTGTTTGTCTTCTTCTAATCTAAAAAAAAAAATCTGGAGGTCGAGTGTGATCACCTAATAATCTTCTTGTACAACTATTGGTTTTCTTATTCCTTACAAAGTGCACTCCTCATTACATGGGTTGTTTGTTTGTTAGTTTTGAAAGGGCGTTTAACAGCCTGGTCATCAACGCCCGTTGGTTGTTGGCTTTGGTAAGGCCTAGTTGTTTTAGTCATAGCTTTGGTATGGTGTACTGATCCGCACCAATTATAATTAAATTTCATTACATGGGTTATAGCGGTACAGATTTCATTTTAATTCAATTTCGTACATAAGGTTGTCAAAAACCTTTATTTAACTTATAGACATAGTTTGGGGATCCATCCATAATTTAAATTTATATTTAACGAAATAAAAAAATTATATTTACTTACAAACAAAATGAGGTTAAATAAATATGTATTATAATGTTGAGATTTATAAGACGATATTTAGCATTGATCTCCATCCATAGAGACACAATACGGCTGGTGGAACTATATCTGATACAAGAAGGGTTTATCTACCTCTTTATAGCCAGTGGTTTCGAATCAACCATAACCTATATCTGCACCGAATGGGACTAGGTCGACATCTTAAGGATAGATCAATCTGATAAAATCCACCTTTCAAAGTAATAATAATATAGTTCTATCATTTATATTCTCAGCATCAAAACAAAAATCATTTAAACATCAAATATATATACAACAAAGTTATTGTAACTCAGTATATGAGAGGAAAAGCATGTAATAGGAGCATAGATCGTAAAACCTGGTATTTGATAAATGAAAACCTTTACAATGTTAAAATTTTTGTTATAAACAATATTTTACCTTAAACCAGGAGTCACATACCATAATTTAATACTACCATTATACCTTTGGAAAGATTAATTTCCTAAAATCTCTGTTAAAATTCAATGAAATCAGCCCTAAAGAATTTCGTTGAGTGGTACCTTTCAATTTACAATAAATATAGAGTGCCTCTATTATAGTTTACTTTTAACTCTTACTTCACCCAGAGGTATAGATAACTACAACCTGTCCAACTAAAAAAGTATTCAAATTCCAGTCTGTAAAGTTTACGAAATGTGACATAGCGTCCTTTACTTCAGAAGTAGAGTATATTGATTTAAACTCATTGCATTTACTCTAAATAAAAAAGAGAACAAAATGAAAATCTACTGTCAACAAAAATTCGTATGAATAATAATAAAACTAATTCAAGCTAACATAAAATGAAACTAAATAAAGCATAAATATAGTGTAGCCGTACTAGTCAAATGGGGAAATAAAAACATGGTTATAATCTGGAACATGGAAGATGAATTATATTGAAGGGAATATGATGTCAGGAAAATTGAAGCCAAAAAGGCAGACCTTATGATGGACCTCTGCCACGCCCTAGTAGGTCCTTACATTTTTTAGTAGAATAACAATACGAGCTAATCAATGGAAGCCTTCTGTTTCAGGTTAAATTACAATGCGTATTAGCCTCAACGTAAACGTAAGCTCTGTGGCCTCGGCCTCACTTCTGCTTAGTAGGAGGAGTGGGTCAGTCATGTCAGACCCATGAGTTGGAACTAGGAAGCTATAACCAATTTTCTTATCGTGAATATTTTGTTTTTCGTGTTATTTTTAAATAGATTATCATGTATATTTGTATACTTTAGATGAGTAGGAGATCATTAGCAAAAAAAAATTAAGTATACTAGTTGCGTTTAATTAATCTAATCTACCCTTCACACAATATAGAAAAGATTTCACATTTCATTGAATAATATATTTAATATTTAATTTTCGATGATTAACAGAAGATGCTGTTGATAATTATAACTGAATTTCATTGTAACAACACTTTATTATTAAAAATAAATAAATAATTATAATGCCTTCTCTCTTGCAAAGATTTTGGATAATTATGTTTTGTTTTTATTGTTATTGTTTTAATTATTATGCTTTGCCTTATACTTGCGAGGTAAAGAACTAATTTTGCTTTACACAGGGATTCAGACCAATTGTGACAGTACAGTCAAAGAAAATTCTTTATGTCTTTTATTTCCGAAATAGAGAATTTTAAATAAATTTAATACAATGTGATATGTAATAATACATAATATTATACAAATAAAGAGTTATAAACAAATTTAATAAATAAAATTTTCGAAAGTTATAATTTGAAAAATTATCATGGGAGTATGTCATATATATAAGCTACTTTTTCTAATCCAAAGTATTGATTTTTATATACTATTAGATATTGAAAATTAAAAATTTTTAAGTAAACTTAATAAATTTAAGGGGGGAAATATTAATTAATCCGAAAATCATTACATTTTAGAAGTTAATATATTAACTTTTGATAGAAAACTCCTCGAAAATTACAGTTTTAGGTAGGTAATAAGTGACCATTGTGAAAACGTGATTTGTAAGATAAAATCAGTCATTATAGATCTATTGTTGCAAGCCACGGTAGATAATAGAGTCTAGTTGTTGACTAGATAGTTATCCAACTACTATTAGTGAATAATTAAGAGACGATAGACAAATGACATTTTGGATAATGGTTGAGAATTTGATAAGGGTGTAGTTATGAATAAGTCCACTATACAATCGCTAGTACGGATGATGATGTTATAACATTTTTCAAGATATTGGATAACATTTTATAACTGTAATGGGGGTACCAGAGAAGACCTCGGGAACGTGTTGCATACAAAATTGTAGTGGAGCTAAATATTTTCAGAAATATAATTACAAAATTGTTAAAGGAATATAATTACGAAATATAATGTTATGGACTTTTGTTTGATCTGGAAAATTCATACCAGAAAAGGTATTTATCGAAGGTTTCTGAGAGGTTTTTTACAGTGTCAGGAAGGGATTAATGGGTTAATTCATGAGAAAAAGTATGGAGTAGCAAAGAAGTGTTTAAAACTGGCAAGGATAGCGTTTATTTGTTCAGTATTCAGGTCCAACTTTTAATGGTTCTTAAGCTTGTATGTCGTTGCGAGCATGTCTAGAAGGTGGAAAGTTAGGTTGAATTGTAAATATATAAATTATATTGAGAGTGGATAATAAAGTCAAATAAACCATTACTGTGGACAAAAAAATATTAGTGTAAGTGAGGATCCCTAAGAACACAATAAATAGGGAGAGGTTTTTATAGTATAATTATTTTGAAACGAAGAGATGAATAACAGTGGAACCAAATTATAATTTTTATTGAAATTAGAGATTAAGGATTTCGGAAAGAAAAAATGTAATGATTAATAGAATCAAAGGCTTTGATAAACCGAAATCAATCAAGACTTTCTATTTATCCGTGGTCCAAAGTCAAAGGTAATTTGTAGTAAGACGAGAAAAACTAAATATTCAGAGACTAGTTTTGATATATTATCAAATTATTTCTTTTGAGAAGGTGGTAGACTCTGGATTCGCATTACAATGTAAATTATCCTCATTCTTTTTAGTCACAACTTAGAGCTGAATTGTGAAAAATGTTTCATATTGAAGAATTTTCGTTGTAGAAGTATGTTCCAAAATTGAATTTGACCAGTGATATAACCGGTACAACATTGGAAGTGCTTGTCAAATCCTCATTGGTCAAATATGGTGGCATATATTATAATAAAATATTTTCCCACTTATATTGGGCGAGAATGGACACTAGTGTGGTCCTATAATTAATAACTTTCTTTGAGGACAAATGTAAGCTAAAATGGCCTGCCTTCAACAGAATGACAACTAATTGTAAGATCTATGAAAACAACAAAATTCTATAGGGAATTAATTATTTCACTATTTTCTCTGTAGAAAGTGCAAGATTGTTTTTTAATTGATAATACAATTAAATTATCCTTGGTGGTTTCAGAATGTAAAAATATTTTCGCTTTCTTATTATCAAAGGTCGTTTGTTGTTGTTCGTTAGGATTTTAGTGCGTGAAATTCAATGGTGATCAAGGCCCATGTTTTTTATTTTATTTTCCTAGTTCATTTAATATACCTTTTGTGTTTCAATTGTTTTTATATTTTTTAAAATTTTTTTCAGGTATAAATTTTCTTTTATTTTAATCTCAAGTTCCCTAGCTCTTTAAATTTGAGATAGTTAATCATTTTAATAGGCTATTTTTTCTTTGTAAAATTAAATAACAATTTTTTTTTTTGGTCAACAACAAGTTCTATTGATACTGCTGGTACCATACCTGACCTGCTAATCCATGGTATAGAAATGACATTCATGAAAGATGTGGCCGAATGTGTACAATCCCAATATTGACAATTTGACGATCGCTTATTGATCAGATATGAAAAAGTTGAATCTGTTTGTCCTATACTCAAACTAGCTATTGCGACCTTCTCCTTATAATTGGAGTGATTTGACGTAGTCGATGGTTTAATTTGCTTCACTCGTGACTTTCGTTCCACATGGATTGCCAACTACATGATATTTTTCAGTGGAAGACTTATTTAGGGAAGATTATGTTCATAAAAGAAGTAAAAAAAAAAAAGAGTTTCTCAGAACAGTGACTTTTCAGTAACGTTTGACATGTTAGAAATCAAGATCAATATGTTTCTCTTTTAGTTTATCTGTATTCAAATCCTTTTCTGGAGATTAGAGCAACTACAGTTTAACCGTTTTTATTACATTTTTGGAAATAGTCCCATATAGACAGACTCCTATAATTATTTCAAATTTAATCCACTACGTTTGCTTGTCGGATTTGGGTAGAGGCCTGAGAAATACTGAGCATTAGTGTAAAAATGAACTATTCGCAATTCTTATTTCCAAATTCCATGGACAAATTTCGTTTAGGTAAGCGTGACCATATTTTCTTTAGTAAAGGTATATTTCGACAACAGCTCACCCAATCTGAACCAAAGTTGAGTATAAGCTTGACAATGACCCAGTGATTATATTAAATATCAACCTCTCTACATTTGCTCATTCAAGCCTTAAAGTATTTTTCCTAACAAGTTCATATTAAAGCAGCAACTATCACACTGTCCACACCATGGCAGTAGTTGCGATAGTGGCTGCAAAAACTGAAAACTGTCTCCGCTTAAACAAGCCTTAATCATGTTTTATTTCCGTCTTTATTTGTAACAAACAGTACACTGCACCACTTGTTAACACTTTTTTCTTTGTTCCCAACTTATTATTTAGTAGTTATATTTCCACAATCATTAGGTAGAGATCGATACATACTGAAACATCGACAAGGTAATATAGAGGCTGGAGTTACAGAAGTGAATTAGCAGACTTCCGGTAGAGATGGCGGGGAAGGGAATGAAGTTGGCGGGAAGATTGCATCCCTAATGACTAACTAGCGGCCAACTGGTTGGAAGTTATTTAACTGCAACAACAATTTACATATACTTACCTCTACATTATGCAACCCTAGTCTGATCTTTATTCATCGGCTCGTTTATCGTATGCTCCCGATCGGTTCTTGTTACTCCTTGAGGAAGTAGTCAGTGACTATCTATGAGACTACGGAGTTGTTATACGAAATGTAATAAATGTATATATATATATATATATATATTAATGAATTGAAGATGAATAATCTTCCATTGACATTTTTATATTATTTTAAAATTTCTCAGAGCAATGGCTCTATCAACAAAAACAATAATTCAAAAATTAGTTACCTTATTAAAAAAATAATCTGTGTCATTGCTACATGTGAGAGGCACAATACTATGTGATGAAGTACAACAGCACTTCATCACATAGTACTGACCTAGTAACAACTAGACTAACGATTGAGCAAGGAGGTTTGAGGATCAAGTTTGACCGACAGATTTTTATCCAATTAAGGGTACTTTATGAGACTGGGTGAACTCCGAGGGCTCTCGAATTCTCAGGGCTGACTCAATGGCTACAGTTAAACAGATAATAATCATCTCCCACAGACCGATTCGAAACCGGTTCCTGTGAGCTACTCACTCCCTACTAGTTACCTTAATTAATTTTTTGTACAAACAATTTCATATATTATATAACGACCATACTTTTTATTTATTATTTTTTATTATTACTTAATTATTATTATATTTATAACTTTTTATTATTAAAAATATTAATTAATATGGTAACTCATTATTATTATATAATTTTTGAATTATTATTTTGGTGTTTCTTGCAGTATGCCTGATGATAGGGCGATGTCCTCGAAACTTTGTTTACAGATAACGTAAAATTTTTAAAATAATGCAAAAATTTCAACGGAAGATTTTTTTACTTCAACTTATTAAAATATTTACAACTCATCCACTTTTTAAACTTTAATTATTAAGATTAAATACCTCTAGCAAGTATATGGTTAGTACTTTTTTTAGCATACCTCTTATTTCTTTTATGAAAATTGCATTCTCTGGAAAATCAACTTTTTCTGCAGATATCCATTTCCACTGGATACATAATTACCTATATTGCAAAGGTAGGCTTTGGCATGAAAACGTCATTCTCACTTTAAGATTCGGCCGTTTAAATCTTACCATTAAAATATATACTTATAACCAATATTAATCAATGTACGTTACAATCTCAAGAAGATTTAATCATCTAAAATAATTACTGCGAATGTTTCCTGCCTTATGTCCTGTGATAGCAACACGGTTTATCTAAAAAAAAATCACTTATACTGAGTAAAAAATTAAATTTAATTCTGTACCACTACAAACCATGAATGGTCAGGGGTTCAGTACTTTGGAAGGGAGTACTGTTACTAGACCAACGGTTGTGCAAGAAGGTGATTTGGTCAGAATCTCGCTCGACCGCCAGATTTTTACCCAATTAAGGGTACCCAATTTAAGAGGTTGGGTGGACCCCAGGAGGACTCCAGAACCCACAGGAGTTGACTTACGGCTACAGTGTAACATAAAATAATTTTCTGCTCAGCCGGATTCGAACATGGGTCCTCAGAGTTAGTAGCCACTATACTGAGCAGAGCAGTAATTAAAAAAAAATCTCAATTTGAGCAATTTTCTATACTTGTCGAATCTACGATGTTTCTTGTTCCCATGTGAAATACATAATGGATGTAATTTGATAAAACCTTTATAATACCATTTTTCGGTAATCGCTAAATTACCTTGAAATTTATACCAAATTGAATGAACATTTTTCGAAATAGTAAAAAGAAACTTTATTAATTGAAAAATTAATGAAAAATTCCAAACGGTATAAGCGAGAAACAAAATAATAATACCTAGTTTCTCAATTTCATGATTAAATATCTTTCTTCATGATTACGTTTCAGCAGAATTTGCCTCCATTTTTTACCTTTTGCATTCATATTTGATTGCTCCCAAGTTTACAGCATGTGCTTAAATAGACCTTCGGAAATTTCATTATATTTCTCTTTAATTTAATTCTGTGAAGGTTTTAGTCCTTGGTATCCTAGTCTATTTACTTTTCATAAAACTAACTATGACTTATATCTGGATTATCTTTACAAAATATTACCATCAACAAATTGTACAAAACTGGCACGAGAAAACTACGCGTTATGCTTGACTACAAAACTTAAATATACTATACTGTTTTTATTGTTAATTGATACCATATTGTCGGTTAACTATATTTTATTTAAGGATCGTCTTAAAGGCAGAGAACATGTAGGCAATATTTGTAGATTGATCATTTTCTTCATTGTAGTTCTATCATTTATATAAATTAGTCATGCTTTATTTGTGAAAATTTATAAGTTGTTTCATATATACATAATTTATGAGTTTATCTTCTGAGGGAAATTAAAAGAGCATTAGAAATGCAAAAGTCTTTTTATTATGAATTCGAATTCATAACGCTCTTCATTTATGTCTGTAATTTTATTTTAGCTATTATAAATAATGATATACATAAGGAAATTATTATAAAAAATATTTATGTACTTTAATACTCCAAATATTCAATTTTAATTTTTTAAACTATTTTACTTGGGAAATACGGTGTATTCATGATAACTATATTCACTTTAATACTAATGCTCACCTATTTTGAAATATTAGGCCTGTTTGGACACACGTACACATTTCAACTTAAGAGCTAGGAAAAATTAGTAATTTTTTTTTCACGGAAACCCTGATTTTCAAGTAACATCCAACTTGACAAAGAAGTTCCCCCCCCCCCCAAAAAAAATGGTTTTCAAGTACCAGTTATAGATACTGGTTGATTGTAATACGATAATGGCCACTTGAACATCCTGTAAATATTGTAAATAGTCATAGATTTAGACCTAGTTTTTAAAATCATTAACTTCTAGTAGTGGTATGCCCCAAAACCATTAAATATCTCACAGATTAACTCAAATAAAATCAATACTCATTAACTATATTCATGTTTTAAAAGGAACAACGTTTCAGATTAAAACAAATCCCCACCACACAGACACTGTTAAACACAAATATTTATTTCAAATAGAGGGTTTGGAAAAAAAAAATACATCATCGTGTAAAAACAGGCTGTAGGGTATTTGAAAATATGTACCAGAAAACATCATTATCATGAACTAATTAAATTAAAAAAATCTGAAATACTAATGACTTACACGAGATATGAATAAGATGAATAAAATTTAAACCCATTTAAATAAGAGATATAAAATATAATATAATATATATTTATTTGTGAGAGACCAAGTCTTATACAAATTTCACTATAAAAGGTACAGTTTTACAACCAAACCTTAGTTCTCTAAAACAAAAACAATAAAGAAAATATGCAAAAGACTGAATAATACAAAACTATTAACATAATAAGCTTTACTACATTACATTAAACTTAATAATAATCAGAATTATTTTAAATAAACCAAAATATAATATAAGTACAAATATTAATTGGTCTTTGAAAAACAACTTACATGCCAAATAATGAGTCTAACTTATTACATACCGTTACGATGTAAACATAAAGTCTATTCAATTTAACTTCATTGTCAATGTTCAATATATTTTAGATACTTTGTATATCGCAAGATACGGATTTGGGTGGCTTTAAGATTTATTGTTTATTTTCTTTAAAGGTTGGAGGATGTAAGATGCAATACAAACTATTATTTAAATAGCCTTTGCAGATTGGCAGAGATCGTTTCCCTTGAATGTAACAGTGTTGTTTAATTTGATATGGTATAATTTGATGTGCTCCGGATTTCCTACTCTTAGTTGGCTGAAGCACCTTATTAATTAATTTATCCTAAATTTTAAATATGTTTCAGGTTTAAGTAGGTTGATACAGTGAAGTGATCGGTATATAGGGATTCTGTTTGAGTTCAATGATCAATATTTAAATCAATTGAGAAGTTATGTTGCAGGACCGTTTTAAGAATTTCCCTTTTATGTTTAAATATTCCGTTTTCGTATAAAAAAGCATTAAACTTAATTTTACCTATAAATTAGAGATATAACGACTTTTTTTTAAAATAAGAATATTTTGAAAACTGAAAGCTGTATTTTCAAGAATACACTTTCTAAATTCCAGATGAAGGGGATTGTCAGCACTGAAAAAACAATGAAATACGCAAATTCGCTCTTAATTCAACTCGAGGAATGACAGAGAATGAACAAAAAAAAAAGGTAATTTTTTTTTTCTCTTGAGCTTATGATCAGGAGCTGAGTAGGAGCATGAGAGTTGTCAAGTGTAAGTATCTTTTGTCGTTCACTAACGAGGCGGTAATTTGGTGGGGATAAGGGCGGGGGATAAGGGTCTCCATTGACAGTGCTGGAATGAAGTCCTCCCTCCCCCAAGAACACGCGGGAACCAGAGAGCAAACTGTTTACACAATTGCAAGCCGATCGATTGTGCTCACTTTTGAAGTGTCGGGGACTCTCGAGTGGCTCAGCCCGATCCGCGTTCTAGATTCATTCATTCAGCCAAGGATCTCCCGCAGGGGAGTTATCATTATCACAAACCGGTCGAAGAAAAGTTGCGAATACGATGCGAGGAATAAAAGGTGAAAAAGTGAGATGGTGAAAAAGTTATTCCACTTGCAATAAGACTAATTCATTCAATATGTTATGTCAATAAATAGCATGAAAGAATAAATACTGTAATCAATTATGTCTGATCTAAAATCTATAAAATTACATTTAATTTTTGAATAACTCCAGAGGAATGAAACGTTGAAGAGCCAGGTTGAAGATTAAAATTACTCAAATAAAAGATAAATGATATTTATAAAGTAAAAAAATATCATCAAAATTGGACCGATATTTGCTAGATTTGGACTTCCATTTGGATATCGTAAATATTCTGTTGAGGTTTCTATTGAAACCCGCTTTTTCATATTCTTTACATATAAAATAATATGTACCAACACTTACTGAATTATTTGTTTTTACTCGTATACTATCTATAAAACCTTTACTTATAACCAGTATTAGTCGATCAGCATTACAAAATGGAATGTACCTCCCCGTTCTTTATACCCCCAGCCAGCGGCCCCTGTATATTGTAACCCCGCCTTCAGTGGACCCAGCCCAACCCCTTATAATGCCATATGGCAAAGGAAGGGCACCAGTTAGTTAGTTAGAATAGAAAACTACGCCGATCTTATTTTTAATTTTAATAATATTTTTTTATTCTATAAAACCTTGATGAATTGAGGCGTGTAGCATGGAAACAAGCTCAATCCATATTTTTCTGAAAAACTTTTTTCTATTCTCCGAATGTTCTCGATACACTACATCATACCGCCAAGCGATAAGGAACAAAACCAGCTTCAGTAAAAATTGCTTTCGAAGCAATGCGTTTGTTGGATAACCTGGTACATCCAAGGTTCATCTTAATTACGGAAGGTTTCACCGGCTCGGAGCAGGTTATATTTTTACGTTATATTATATTACATGCGAGTTTGTTTTAGATTTATTTTTCCTTTACATTAAAAAGTGTCCAGACTTGGAGATGATTTTGAAGTTCGAAGTTAGGCGAACTATCTCAATGATGTAGGTGCAATTTGACCGTTTACAAAGAAAATTAGGTAAATTTCACACGTAACCAGATTTTACACCAGAAGGAGTACCTCTTGCAGTGAAGTTGTCAGATGTCGAAAATCTTTAAAAGAAACATTTTGGACACGATTAGAAAGAATGGATTTCTCATTAGTATTAGAAAAATGTGGTTACCGGATGTCACAGCGAACTTGACGACGATGAGAAAGAAAACGCGTTTATAAGAGTTACCGAACAATAACCATTTTTTTAAATATATTAATTTCATCTTGTATTCAAATTCATGTATTTTTTAATTTTTCAATTAAAATTATCTTGAACTAATCTTGTTTTTTTCTAATTTGATCGTATGTTCACATTTCCTCTTGAAATTTCACCAAGAAAAAAATCGTGTATTCTTTTACTTAAAAAAATTAACTATATTTCTGATTTTTTTCAATATCATTGTGTGCCGTGTGGCTCTGTGTACTACATTGAAAATTATGGTTAGTCACTCAGTTTGGTTTGAAACCAGCTCCATTCAAAATTTTAATTTAAATTCCCAGAAACCTTAAATTGCTGAATAAGATGTTGGTAATTGACCTTATATTAATAAGTAGAGAAGATGTTCGGGGAGGGGGGGGAGGGGTCAGCAAATAAACAAAAAAGTATTATTTATTTGTGCCGATGTTTCGACTTTAATTTCAGATCTTCATCAGAGCTTAAAAACAAAAAGAGATAACAATAACAACCAATCAGAGAAACACAAAAATTAAAAGAGATAAACTAACAAATTTGGAACTATACATAACAACGAATTGAAAATCAAATTAATAACCATGGAAGTAGATAGTAGCAGATTAATAACAATGAAAGATGAAATATAACATTATATAGGTAAGAGGAAATATATGATATAATAAAATATTTACATATCTTCTTTTTGGCTTTCCTGAAAATTGTCTAAATTTGGATGGAGCTGGTTTTGATACTACCCACCTCAATTTAGCTCGGTATTTTTCTTATTTTTGACCATGGGAATAGTTACATGAATAATTTATTTTGAAAATTTATGACAAACATTAAAAAAAAAAGATGAAATTCAATTATTATTTAAAAATGAGAGAAAATAGTGACCTTTATTTCTTTTTTAGAACGAAATTGTAAAATTAAAATTATAAATAACGTGGATAAAAAAGTACTAGAATGAATGATAAACAGAGTTAACAGATAACATTTTTTTATTCCTCTCTTCAGAATTTCTGTAATGAAGAGACTTTAAGCAGAGCGGAAAGGGAGATATTGAACTAATTGAGAAGATAGGGGTAAGGGAATATTGGTTAAATATTTAGAGATCAGAGCAAGGGTCGGTGTTGGGAAGGTCGTGCTAGTGGCCTTTTGTTTGACTAAGGTTGTTTAATTGTGACTGTTGTAACTGTCGCTGGAATTGTTTGTTACACCTCAGCAGAGGAAATTCCTCTCCACTCGGTACCTATCGAACACACTCCGTCGGTTCCAAGGACCCGAATCCCACTCTATGCTTCATAAACACTCCCCCCGCAAACAAACAATAGATAGAGATATTTTTTACAGACATTTATAAATAGCGACGCTGTTTCAGATTTTAATAAATATAATTTCTATTAAAATTTTGATTGAAATGTCACACTTAAGCGCAAAACGTATTAGCTAAAAAT
>NW_027107160.1:168741-186833 GCF_000696795.3 Halyomorpha halys
ATAATAAACTTCCCAACCACCCAAACCAACTCGCTTCTAATCTGGCTTCTCCTTCACTACCTAATAATCCTCCTAGGCGTCTAAAAAGAAGATGGCCTCGAGATCTTCTCCTTTAGAAATATTTTTGGAGTTCTATCAATGGGTAGATTCTCCATATGTTTTTATCATGTCTAAACATCACTTACAGCAAATTTACGTGATGTGTATATATGTATACAGTTGTAAATATCAATAAATAAATTATTAAAAATAAAAAAAAAAAGATATCAAAATGATATTTGCAGGATCATTCATAGCATATGAATGATCTTATTAAAAAGTTTGTGCTATCTAAGAACTTCAAGTGTTAACCGCGCGTCACTAGCACATGTCACGTCATAGTAAAAACTTTGGTTATACTTAACAGATTTTGTGATTTGAGTATACTTTCGCTCTTAAAAGTATTTATATAGGACAGTCTGTGTATAAAGGGTTCTAGGGTCCAGTATCCTAACTTAAAATAAGTATTATGAATCTAACTAGAGAGGCCGCTTGATGTAGAATAATTTATAAGTCAGAAGTTGATAAAGTTCGACTTGTAAAATACTTAGGCTAGTTTTGACTTATTTTATTTCTACCACCCTTTCTAGATACAGTTTTCTACAATTAGACCAATGTTAACATAATATTTGGTTCAAGTATTATCAGTGAAATAAAGATTTATAACAGTTTAGTAATGTTAGAAATCAATTGATTAAAATATATTTGTTTTCTATTACGCCTAAACAGAAAACGGTTTTCTCTACTGGTATATCGATTTTTGAAGACAATGAGGCCTCATGCATATGTAGCTAGTGGTTGGGGCAACACCATTAAAATGTATGGGGGTGTACCCTTCGCTAGGGTAATCTAGGCCCTAAAGGTTAAGGCTCTGTTCCACAGAATTATATATTTTTAACATCTACGATCTGAAACACTTTTTTTTAAATATTAATACTGTTTCAAGGTTAAATGTACGAACCTAATTATTAATTAAAGATCTCAAAATCAGAAAAAAATCTTCATGAAGTTTGTTCATCTTCAAAATCTTAACGCCTTGTTCAGGAGATAATCTATTACTAAGTATTTACGTTATAATATCTGAATTAATATGCGTTCCGACTATTTTATTAATGAAACGTAAACTTTAACATTCGTATTGAATATAGTTCAAAGTGATTATCTTGAACAGCATCTTTCTCCCTTAAAAAACCCAAAGTTTTCAGATAACATTCATTTAATATATTTCAGTAAGTCATATTTAATATGAATAAAAGGAATATGGTCGGGTGCGAACGAAAATCAACTCAAATAATTCAAAATCTATATATCAGGAGCCAACGTTTCGCTCCACTTCACAGGGGCTAAAAGTAAGAAACAATTTAAAATATTTTTAGTTTTTGTGTCTAAAATTTTTGTATTTAAAATATTCATATTTGTTGTTTTCAGAAGTGGGCAAAATTTAAGTGCTAAATAAACAGTTTTTGTACGACAAGAGTTCCTTTTTTACTGCATCCAGACCATTTCCTTGTATTAATTACAAGCGGTCTATCAACGATCTTCCTAAAGTAATGTTATCTCTCCGAAATCACTTACCTCATTTATCAAATATTGAATAGATAAGTTTAAAACTAAAGAGCTACTCATTTGAGATAAGAGTAGAATATCACACTTGATATTCATGACCTACTCTTGGAGAAGTGGGTATCTATTGTCCCAGGATATCGTCGCAGAAACTCATTCAGGAAAGGAGGAGGCATAATCACAACTTATTTTCCCGAGCTGTTAGCTGATGAAGTTTCCACGTGAAAGTTGCCCTTCCACATGTCCTTAGAGAAAGTTGCCCTCGTTGATAAACTTGAGATTGTTTTTCCCTCCAAAGTCCTCGATGGCTTCAAAGCCGTAATAAACCTCTCTTATAAATCGTTAGGCAGTAGCTCTTCGAAGACAGGACGGAATTCATCCCCTTACCTTCCAGAGGGGGAGGCTAATATAAGGAAATCCTCTGAGAAAAATCACCATCTTTTCCTTTTTTTTTCCACTTCAATATTTTTTCTTTTCCTTTTCAACCTCCCCCCCGCCGATCCGCCGGATCTAAACGAGATGTGTCGGAGGCCTCTATTAGGAATTACAATAAATCCCCTTCCTCAATGGCCTAACCCCATCCGCCCGTTCTACTTAACCCCACTTTTTACTTCCCCCCTTTTCCCTCAACCCTTTCCACGGTTCTTTTCGACATATTTCAGCTCAGCCAAAGTTTCTTTTCTTTTTTATTCCTTCCTCTTTTTTTCCTGTCTCTTTTATCTGTATACAATTACATCCCCTTGATTAAATTTTTAATTTTTTGCCTCAATCCATTTCTTACGGGATTCTCTGTGGTTGGATTTCATCGCGCTACTAAAATTATTTTTCTCAGAGGCTGGTTCTAATCCTTTTTGATCAAAGGATTGAATATACTGTAAACCTACGCGAAAAGAAAAATGAATGAACTAGAATACCTTATCGCGTGAATTACAACTATGAAGTGAATTTATTTTTAAATTCACCCATAATGACACATATATAAATATACACATGTGTGTTTGTCTAATTTAAAGATAACTTTTTTTTCTAGGATATCCAAATTAAAATCAAAATAACTTTTCAGAGAAAAATTAATTCAAATTTTTTTTTTTAAAACCTGTATAGTTACAATCCATGAAGGTTTCAATACATAGAAAGGAAGAACTGTTTCTTGGACAACGGTAACACAAGAAGGTGATTATTTCAAGCTTACCCTCAACTGCAAATTTATTGAGACTAGATGTGTCCAGGAAGACTCCCAGTCTCCTATAGTGACATAATAAATAATTATCTGCTCAAGCCGGATCCTTAGAGTTAGGAACAAAGTGTCTTACTCACTGAGCTACCACCCTCCTGATAAAATAAAAAATTGAATAAAAAAAAAGATTTTATTTATTTAATTTGATATATTTATTGAAATTTACAAATGTACATTATAATACATTCAGTAAATTTGATCTCATTTATAATGGAGTGATACAGGCGTGTAGAGAACTACCCATTAGGAGCACTCTAGTGACGTTTTTACATTCGCAGGTCTCGTAGCCCATCTTCTATTCAGGTGCCTCGGAGGATTGTCAGGAATCGAAGAGGACGCAAGGTTAGAAACTGGTGGGTTTGGGTAGTTAGGGAGTTTATAATGGAAGGAATGATACCTGGTTCGGGCTAGATCAGTTACATATGGAACATTAAGGTCTTTATGTATGATTTTATTTGTGACAAAGTAAGGTGTATTGAGGATATTACGAATGATTTCGGGTTTTAAGGATTGGATACGAGAGGAATTCGAAGGTTTAGTGGAGCTCTAAACTTCAACTCCGTATGTCCAGATAGGCCTTATTACAGCCATGCAGATAAAAAAAAAAAAAAAATAGGTCAGCACATGTCATGCAAGAATTCAAGGTTCTATACGGAATTGAAAAAGCTTTTATAAAAGAATTTAATTTTTCCTAAATTCCTCAATAAACTGAAAAGTTTTGAAAAACCAATAATAGATAGTGAAATTGTTACGCAAAATACCTGGAGATTTTTTTTTAATCATTAAGGATTGCAGAAACAGATACACTTTTTAATAAAGTCGAAAAATATAGAGGGAATTTCGTAAACGGTATTTTGATGAAATCGCCAATTGACTCCACCTCTAGCTTGCAATGCAATTTACTATTTATAAATCAATAACCATCTGTTGCAATTCTAAGGAATTTGTTTTAAAATGATTAGCATTATAAAAAAAAAAAACATAAAATAAAATAAAGATGCATTTGTATTTTAGGATATTACCTTCAGTTGTTAATTTCGATGTAGTCAATATCAACAGAATTATAGATTTTGCTTCGGGATAACATTAAATCAAACATCGCCAACCATCCCGAGAGAACCTATAGAAGCCATTCACTAGGCGGACCAATCGGAATATAACATTCTAATGAGGGACTTCTATTGGCCAGCGCGGTAATCTATCACGAAACCTTAGCAAAGGACCTGAGAAGCTTTTAACCGCGCCTAATCAATCACCAGCCTTGAGTGGTCGCCCTTAATAACCTACAATCCCTGTATAAGTACACTCCTCCCTGAGGGAGGCAACTTTTTCCTCCCTCTTTCCTCCTTGTCGACCTGAGCTGGGGAAGGACCATTTGATAAATCTATAATCGGTTCTCGTTCAACGACACATGGGCCCCTCCTTATATGCCCATTGCCAGGCTATATTTTCTTCCCGCCCCACGTTAAAGAGTTTTCTTCTTCCACTTCTAGCCGGCTAGTGGAAATGTGTGAATGACCTAAAATTGACTTTAAATCTATGTAATATAGATCCTCCTTTCTGACAAATTTAAAAGAAACGACGAAATAAGAGAAATGGTTACTTTAATCTTTTATTAAAAACATAAAATAAATAAAGATTAAACTTAAGCTTCACTGAATATGTCTATCGTATTTATTGAATATTAGATTTCGGTCATGGTATAGTATCTTGTCACTTCATAAATATTTTTATTTAATAAAATCCTTGGTTCATAAGAAATAGCCAATTGCATCGCGAATTACAAATGGAGTCAATAGAGGATTATATCAAAAAACGGTTCACGAAGTTCCACAACCAGTTGCCGACAGTTAAAGGAGCAGTGACCTACAACCTGGGAAACCCAACCTCAACCCGAAAAATGAAGCCCAGACTGCTGAAGGACATTCTTTTATAAATTTTTAATAAATATAAAATTAATTCATAGTCACACTACTTCTATTTAATTATTATTATTATTCATTTTATTTATTCATTATTATTATTATTTTTATTTATTTATTTTTTTCTCTCTTCCCTTTTTCAAATTAACTTGTTTCTTTTTACTATTAGAAGACAATTGTTTGTTCTATTTAAATGTACCAATATCATTATTTTTTGTTTTTAATTTTACTTTCCTCTTTTATTAAGAAGCATTATTCTTATCTGTTTATTTTATTCTTATTTTTTTTCTTTTAATAAGAACATTTTATATAATTAGGGGTTGTCATTTGTATGACTATACCCCCTCATAATCAACTGCTAAAAATATATATAATATAAGTTATATCAACCATGTAACTTATAAGGCCCACCTTATAAGGCCGATCTGGTATAAAAATAAAATAAAATTTTTTTTAATAAAATAGTTCAAATGATGACATCACACACGAACAGCAATAGAAATGTGACTCTGATAATAGACCTCCTAGTCTGTGGGTTCCTGTAGAATCTGTTCGCGCCACTTTTAACCTTTACAAAGGTGTCTAACTTGCCCATCAGTAAACCTAGACATTGTTCGCGTTATCTGTATCTATATTTCTCGATTTCCGTTTCCAAGTAGAGTCCTTGCTTCGGCAGCCACATTGTATCCCCAGGTAAGTTTGGGACGACAAACCACTCCATATAAACGTTCAGACAGGATTTTATTTTGTTTCATTCTTTCTATAGGACCTGCCCATCGGAGCTTTGATAATTGAAGAATGGTATGATAGTTTACTAAATTCTGTATTATTTCTCCTTCTGAAGACGCCTTCTTTATCATAAACTCCATTGTATATTCTTCTTAGTTATTTTTGAACCTGTGAAAGACGTAAGGCCTATTCCGAACCATAGGTAAGGACTAGTCGGAGAAGAATCTAATAAATTCTTTTATTTAAGTCCTCACATAATGCATTACTTCTAAACTGCTTTCTGTGAATGAAACATTCTTCATATTACTTCGACTGTTAACTTGGGTTTTTAGGTATAGGTAAATATCCGCTTGTAAACTGCTCAAAACACAACCTGTATATCTTTTATTTTCTACCTTGCACTGAAGCAATAAAATTTTAAAAGTATTGTTTCATATGTTTACATCTTTAACAAAATTTCCTAACCATTTTGTCCAAAAATTAATGACGAATTAGAAGGCAGTACATTTCATGAAGGCAAACAAATTATGCACTTCTTATATGAATAAAAGAGGGAGTGAAATATTTTATTATTATTGAGTAATGTCACTTGAAACTTTTTCATAAATATAATACTTAATACGATCTCCACCTACTGCATTACATTCCTATTATTTTCCTTATTCCTCATATTCCTATAACCTTTTTTTCTAAATTATACTGGCTTATTACTTTAGTTACGAATATTTTTGTTTGTAGAAATATTGTTATGAATGAACCCCTATGTCACTATTAATTTTTTCCATAATGGAGTCAGATTGTAATATTTTACAAGATCAGCTTATGTTTACGTAATGTTATTTGAGCAAATATTACATATTGCTGACTGAAGAAAAAAGATTTACTAACACGAATTGAGATTAATTAATTTACAAAAATTTAGTTTTTCCATGTCAAATCTTATTTTGTAAAAACACAGATAAAAAATAAAAGCTATTAATAAAATATATATGTATATATAGTTGACCGTAAAAATTAATATATAAGAAGATGGTCAGGGTTGCGGTCAAAAGTGAAACAAAAATAGCTTTCAACTATTTATTTTCCAACGTTTCGCCCCACTTTGCAGGGCTTCATCAGGGATACAATGATAGGAATAAAAATACAAAGATAAGATACAATGAAAAGATACAATAAAAAACAAGTAACAATGGTAACAACATAACAATGGACCATTGTTACTTGTTTTTTATTGTATCTTTTCATTGTATCTTATCTTTGTATTTTTATTCCTATCATTGTATCTTATCATAGTATCATTTTGTATCTTTTTAGCCCTGATGAAGCCCTGCAAAGTGGGGCGAAACGTTGGAAAATAAATAGTTGAAAGCTATTTTTGTTTCACTTTTGACCGCAACCCTGACCATCTTCTTATATATTAATAAAATAATATTTCCTTTTTAACAATATCTCAGTGAAGATTGTACTAAAATTCAAGAAAATCGAAACAATAAATTCAAATCATTTAAAAACGAAATTAGCAATTATGCAATTTTGATTTATTCAAATTTAAATTTCATTGAGACTTAAAACTGATTTTTTTACATTCACTTAATATGTTTTTAATCTCGAACATTGTCCATTGGTTCAGTAATTCATTATAGGGACTAATAGAAACCGATCTAATACCGAAACAGTAAATGTTTACTGATTTCTTAGTTTTTCGGCTTATTCAGTATTATAAAAGAAATATAAACAAACACTCTGACTTTTATTTAACTAATATTTTGTCTTGATTAACATATTTTGATATTTTCATTCGATGCCAAGAGACTTCACAGATAGAAATTCGCACACTTATACAAGAAACATTTTGCGATGGACAGCAAGAAAATATAAAACTATGTAATATGACATTAGGTATGCGAAATATATACCTGTAAAATTTTTCTAAAAAAGCACTTATTTTTCATTTTATACATCGGATATCGGACCTTTAAAGAAATTATTAACGACGTTTAACTTATTATTATTTTATTTTTAACGCTAATTTCAACAATATCATACTATAAAACTTATATTTTATATTATACAACCAGTTATTAGTATGTTGTCGCTGTTTACTTTTTTTTTTTTTGGATGTGCTGTATCTATAGCTATCAAAGCAAATATAAGTACATATTTAACCATGCATTTTATTTCTTGATTATTTGACTAATAATAAAAAATTACAGATAACCAAGAACTAAGATAACAATACTGCTCTAAATCAGAGTTGTTAGTTCTTCGAACGCTATCTCTTCAGAGCCCTCCCTGCTCACACGGACATAGTTCGAAAGTGGCGAAGTATTGCTAAAAGTTTGATGAACGCTCGGAGGCGTAGAACGGACTTGGGACTGACCTCGAGGTGAATTTTTTATTGGAACTGTAAAAGTTGCAGTCAGCATTTATCAGGGCGAGCAACGATCGCTCGTCGAAAAGTTAACCCAAGCCGCACTAACCGCAGCCCGCCCTTATTTGGTCCGTTGTTGGATTCTGCCTGATGGTAAAACAAGAATCAATAGTTTAGTAACAATCCGCGGATATTTCACTGTGTTGAAAGAGGATGATTTTGATAAAACACAGCTGTCTATATATTCACACACCCAAACAAATATTCCTAGGATACCAAATATATACTGTGGAATCAACACTACTAATATATATGTTTCAGCCACGATGACCTATACTGTATTTGGAACTTTGATTTATGCAGTGTCACAACTGTGCAATATCTATTCTTTGATGGTATTATTTATTTTCTATCCAGCACACCTCACTCTGGAATTTTACAAAAGACTTTATTTTACGGATTCTAGATAATTCAGATTGTTATATAAATTCATTTCTAAATTTAACACATGCATCTGTACAGTAAAGGATTTAACTCGATATTCTATATTATTCAGGAGACAAAAAATAAAGTTCGAAAATTGTTTATAAAAACTTATCCGTTCATACCAGGATATTATCATAATATTCAACTTAAATCCTTTATACCAATGAATAGAGATTTTTATCTGACTCTGACTAAGTACTTAACTCAACACCGAAATGTTTCGGACTTAAATCCTTTATACTTACCAATGTAATATCCCCACAAGAGTTACGTTTTTTTATTATCTTTTGCCTGGTTCTATTCTAACTATGGTGTGGAGAGGGGTCATGCTTCCGTGAGATATTAAATATTATGTATTTTATGTCTATTTCATTGTATAATACCAGCTGTTGTACAGGAATAAAAAAAAACACATAAAACATGCTCATAAAATACCATCCATAATTCCTATGTTTTAAAAATTACAATCTAGGCCGAAACGTTAGCCGAAAAGCTCGTCTCTGGTTCGCAGGTACCTGTTGAGACCCACTGCTTTGATACTTGTTGGTTTGTAGATCACCTATCATGCCTCTTGGTTTCACTCTATAGCAGGGGTGGCCAACAAGTCTATCGTGAAGCCAATTTGAATTGATCGTTGACTGTTCGCAATGTCTGGAATGGGGTGGAATCCTGTCTACCATGGACTTTGAATCGATTGCAGAAGACATAACTTTCTAGCAATAGTTTCAGACATGTTTCATATGGATTAAAAGGTATTAATTATCCATGTTCTTTTAATTTCTCTGGAAGTGAGTTTTTTGGCCTTTAAATAATTATTGTTTTTTTTACGAAGGTAGATAAGATGTATTTCAGTTCGATGTGTACTTAGCAAGCTTTTAATAGATTAATAGATTAAAGAGTAAGCCATATTATTCTATCATGGTACATTTTCCTAGCCCAAAAAACAAAAAAAAAAAAAAAACGCAAAAGTAAAAGATTTAAATCAAAATCTATTTTCGTATTTATGAACAAATAGTGCAACAACTTATACATTGCAGTTGATAAAAAAATTAAATTGCATTTTATGTTACCAAAAATCTATGTTAAAAAAGGTGTCGCAAAAGCGAAATTTTTCAGGTGACGCATTTATAATTCTATCAAAAGTTGGGTCGGGAAATTCATTTTCTTCATGACCCTATATTTCGAAAACCTAAGTAATTAAAAAAAATAAAAAGTTTTGAACATATATATTATTTATGCACCCATAAATCACTGGGATGGACCTTATACTGAGTGTATAAACATAGTATGCATTTCACACGCCTTCTTCCCCCTTAGACAATGTAAGTCGATCGCTATACACTAATAAAATAAAAAGTAAATCTTATAAACAGAAAAGTTGGCCACCCCTGCTCTATTGGGTAAGTGCTCCATTTATTGATCTTTCTATTTTTGTAGTTATTCATTGTAAGAGATGAAATTCTTACACCTAGAGCTTTAGAGATTATTATTCACTATATTTACGAACTTTAAATATTCTTAATTATCTCTAAAAATAAATTTTGATTATCATAAAACTGGCATAAGTAAGGTTTGGTCTCAGTATGGTTTGGTCTCAGTATGGTTTGGCCTCAGTATGGTTTGGCCTCAGTATGGTTTGGCCTCAGTATGGTTTGGTCTCAGTATGGTTTGGTCTCAGTATAGTTTTTTTCATCCAAAACATAACTCCGCATACGCTTGTTGCTTTGATGACAGACAAAAGTTGTTGTAACAAGCTTATCGTTTGTTACATTATTCATATCTTAATGGCGACGTATGTTAGATAACAATATGGAAGTTGAACTTTAAATAAAAAGATTATTCTAATAACAGCATACTAAAGGAGAATGGTTCGAATGCTAAAATATTTAAGTGCGAAAGAGACCCGAAAGATGTCGGCTGAGAACGCGATAAAGACGATATCGGTAATGCAGTAAAAGATTACCATAAGAAAAGGGGGGAATCGATTAAATAAATATAAAGCGGACAGATGGATCGGTAATGGTGGGGGACTTTTCCTTCGAGGCCTTCAGGAGCACTCCTGAGGCAGATGTTCCAATTACTGGAGCGACTGGAACTCTCCAACCGATCTAGGGTAATTGGTCCGTCTTACAGCATCTCCAGCCTCTGTAGTAGTGATAGCTGCCATTGGATGGAATTAGTTTCCCTGTCGGATCGTCTCTTCGTCTTTCCTTACTTCCTTCAGATGTTTTTCGGTTATTCTTAATATATACATATATAGGACATAGTGTGTGTGTGTGTACGCAGCGCCACGAGGTTAATATAAAACAAAACTACGGTTCAACAAAAATAAAATCAAAATTTATTTTATCCATGACTTGATTCTATATTTTTAGATGCAATACGAAGTTGAAAATAAAGACATTAATTTCTGAAGTTGTCAGCTATACATTCACAAACCTTTTCTTCAGCAACACGAACGTTCTTCATAGTTCCATTGTCCACTTACAATTCCATTTACTAATTATTCCCAAATTTACTTAATCTTTTATCCAACCGAGATCAGATCTTGAGGGAATCCAGAAAGTAGAAGAAGGTATTTATAGTATTATAACAATATATAGTTCATTCGGCACCGCTTATGTACCACAAGCGCTGGCTGAGGAGGAGTGACTCTAACTAAAACTTTTGAGGTTACTGGAGAGCTGAAGGATATTGGAAATTTAGGTAAGATAAATAACATTAGAAGGAGTTGAAAGAGATCACAAGATACAAAAAAAAAAGAAAAGGATATTCAACATCGGGGTAGTGAATTAAAATATGGTTGAAGAAACTCAAGAACAACATTGGAAATAAAAAAAAACTAAAATTGATGTTTACATAACTCTTTTCAATTTGAGACTAAGTATTTAAATAGGATTGCTCTACGTGAGATATCGAATGGTACATTGCGATTTGTTAAACCAGTTGATGTTTTAAAGATTTTGTCTGTATCGTCATATAACGTTTGAGAAGATGAAAAGGTAATACATGCAATTTTGTTGTGGATAGGATTGCTTCAAAACCGCTGGACCTATCAATTAATAATTTTGCAGTACAATAGCTGTTCTTAAACAATTAAGTATTATTTTATGTAACTTAACAGTTATGCATTGCGTGAATCTGTTCCTCAAAATATACATCAGCTCCTAGCAACCTCTCTCTTTTTCCTCCGCTTCGACTGAGGTTCCTTAGTCTACGGATAGCTATCTGCTGGTTACAGACATGGGACATATGGATTACTTTTTAAATTTATCTTGGGGTTTCCCAGACGTTCTCATCTCTCCTGTTGGTTTGCTAAGTTGATGTAACTTTATCATAATAAAAACTTATCTACATCATTGATCTCCCTATTGCAAGTACATTTATCCATTCAATAAATATTATATTCCAACCTATTGATTCATCACGTCTATGATCAAATAAATAATATATTGCTTACATTATGAGTTATGTAAAACTAGCATTTTATAATTACATATAACTAATATTTTATACATTGTTTTTATTATCATTTTATTTTATTTATTTATATTTTCATACGTATAGTTTGATTATGTTCATTTTCTTTATCCTTCTGTATGTATATATTTTAAGAGAAATTCTATGTGCTTTTTCATTTATTTATTTATTTTCATTTTTATTTTATTTTATACATAGAAGAATTGGAAAAAAAAGCGAGGTATGACAAGTGACAGCTGTGTTTGAAACAAAATACTCCACAATTAACAGTAAGACTAGAGGTGGCTGCCGTTTCTGTGGGATGTCATATTTTAAAGCAAACTTTGTCCTGGTTAATAAAAATACTTAATATGTAGTATTGGCTTCATGAAACAATTTTATTCAAAGCTACTTATCTTAATAGGATGTGTAGGTTTTGTTACTTTTTATTTTTACTGTGGGGAATGTATATTGTCCACCTCGTGTGTTCAGTTTGTTATTGGTTTATATTAATGATTTTCAATTTACTAATATTGTAAAATAACAACAGTGATATATTTAAATATGTATTGCGCAGGCTATGTTTGGACGAGAATTACTCCATCGACAAATAAATATATAGTAATAATAGTATTGTTTCAAATATATTCTAATACATCCGTAGTTTGAACGTACAACAACCAATATCCAGTTTTAGAGGTTTTATTTTTTGTATGGAATCGTGGATTCTTAAAGCTTAAACGTATACATACAAAAACAAAGCTTTCAAAAGCTTGTAACTATTTTTGATATATATGCCCGCTCTCGTTTCTGAGAACCTTCATTTTTTTTCTCTTTTTTAGCTTTGAATTACAAGGCATTCTTAATTCGGATTACTGTCCCCCTCTCCTGGATGGTTCATTAAACGAACCCTCTATTAAACCATCAAAACATTAAAATTCATGAAACTAATTTCCTGAAAACACCTTAAATCTATGATCTATATTTAGTTTTTGATGGCAACCAGATAATTTCACTTCATTACTTCAATATACCACCAGGACCAATTTCGCTAAACACCACTAACCTCCCTTTATCAAATGCAGTTAATAATTTAGAGGCAAAAATTATTTTAATAGACTCAATTAGGTAGATTGCAATCGGTACAACGAAATTACATTTTATCATAGAAAATGAAAGTAATTTTTCTAAAATTTATATCTTATTAAACAATTTATTCAGCTAAATAACAAAAATTAAAAAAACAAAAATTTAAATCAGATTACGCTGTCATTTTATCCTGATTTTCATCAGGTATTGCTCATTGGTTTCGTAATAAATGTTGTGGAAAATGGAAAGAAATAACAAAAACTATTTCAAATTAATCCGTTTTCAGTTCGCATTTTCATAGAAAAAAAATGAAGGAATTATTTTATAGTATATCTGAGATTATTTTATTATACGAAAAAGGAAAATAGGCTACTCAAATTTTCAATTTTTTTTTCTTACACTCAATGAAAAACATTAGTAATCGGTAAGAAAAACAAATCAATTCCCATTCTCGAAATTCAGGATTTTAATTCTCAAAATGCATTGACTTAAAAAAAAATTCCTTTTCCAAAGTCACTCCAGGCTGATAACCAGAACTTTTAATTAATATCTGCCATTCCGTTGAGAAATGGGATCGAAAGATGCGGGAAACGAACATTCAACTGATAAATTAACTAAAAAAGGGTGAGGAAATTGTACAATTTAATAGCAGACACAAATAATTTTTCCATCAAACTACGACTTAATAGCACAATAATAATAACGCTGAGCGTCAGGTCCAGTACCGGTAATATTTACATTCAGTGTCAATATACAGTTGAATAAGGTGATATTATGCCAGGTGGGGTGAGATTGTGCCAAAACGGAATCCAGCTAATCAGTAGTCGTCGGTAACTTGTAATTAATTTTTTCCATCCAACGGTATGTTGGTACAACAACAAGTTTAAAAAAGTCATTGCCATAGTTTGACAAACTTCTTAACACTATAACCATGATTTGATCTCAGTACATTACAAAGCATAAATCAAGTACTACTGCTGTTACTCTCTTATATTTTTTGGACAACATCCAAAGCCTACAGAAAATTTTCTTCAACAAAGAATGAAAAAACTTCTTGGAAGTTTTTCAAAAATAATTTTCTACATTTTGATTAGTAAAAAAAATTGAGTAAAGAACGTAATTTTTTAATAATTTCGGTTATTCTTTACTTGATATTACCTTAGAAATATTTTGAGATTTTCTCATTTCAATACCATAATAAAATAGCCTTCGCTATATTATGGTTCTCACTCTCATTTAAAAAAAAAAATTATTGTAATAGATATACTGCATTGTTTCATTACAATAGATACTAATCATTATGATTTCTCAAATTACAGGAGTTCAAGAGGCACCTAAAAGAAAATATATGTGTAAAAAAAATCATATTTTTTAAATTACGAAATTTCGATGTCACCCAACTATTATCGTAGTATCGGTAAATCGATCGCTTAAAATATAGGGTTAATTAATTTACTAGAAATAATTAAAAACTATAAATAGATAGACTTACTGATTTGTATGTATAAGCAATCACTTACCTGAAATTCAGAAAAAAAAAAGTTAAAAATTGACAATAACAAAACAGTGTATATAATTAGATATTTTATACTATGAAAAAATAATAACAAATCCAAGACCTTTTTCGGATGTCATAATACACGGAAGTAATAAAATACGATTTGACGCATGTTACATCAAATCTAATTAAATACCTTTTAGATTAATTTTTTACTGTGAAGTATTGTCTGAGATAGTTAAAATAATTTGTTTCAAAATCGTTAATAGGTTAAAAAAATTCCAACGAATTTACCCGTTATGCTTAAAAGTTTGGTTCTCTTATTGAAAAATCATTTTAGACCGACCTAGGAACCTAATTATTTATTGTAATACTATAAATGATCAATAAATTATAAAAATTAAATAATGTTTCATTTATGTATTTTTATAACGCTAAATTTATTTAATACTGAGAACAAAATCAAAAAACGTACAAGGTTAGAAATTTCAGAAAATAAACAGAAAATTTAAATCACATAAATGTAATTTTTAAAAAGATTTTTACACCTTACAATGTACGAGGAATCGATTATAACCTTATAAAAATTGTAAATAATAATTAATCGATAACAACTATAAAAAAAAAGAAAAAATGTCAAGGTATTTCAAGTAATCCCGCTATGCCCAAGAACAAAATTTCAGAATTCGAAACTCTTATACTTATTTATTTAAATCATTTATTAATTCCAAAGTTGCCGAAAATAAAAAACATTCCGTTTGTTTTTTTTTTAAGTTACATCATATTAAATTTCAAAATTGGAGTGCAAATTAGTATAAAAGGCCTCATTTATTAAAGGAAAACTAATTAGTTAAAACGTCGGTGATTGTAGCTTCTATTTATATTTTATCTTCAAATTTTTTATAATTGTTTTTCGCTTTTTAATCATATCCATGTTTACACTCTGTAAATAAAAAGGGTGGAACTCACGAAAAATTAAACAGAGCCTGATTGTAAATAGAAATTTTCTCCCAGTTAGTTATCTGTTGATTAAGCGGAGGATCGTTGTATATTGTCTTTTCATATTCGAATCCCTACCAAAAATATACACTTCATTAAAAATCCAATTCCCATATGTCTCGCTGAAAAATTTTATCTAGTGATCCTCGCAAATTTTGTCGGGCAATCAGCTCCACAGCTCAGAATTCTCATAGCCGTGTTGCACCTCTCTAATTAATACCACAGGCAGAGAACAGTTATTAATAGGTTTGTTCCAACATGAGTCAAAACTATCATAATACACGCAGTACGGTTTTTCCATTCCAAACCTATATCCCACATGTGCTTACTCAAGTTCAAATCGTGTGTAATAAATCTATAGAACGTAAGATTTGTGGTCCCCTGAGACCAAATAACGAAGTCTTATAAAATGTTTGTGAACAGTCTAGCTCAAAAACGAAAAACCATACCAAACTGTAATTATTTATTTAGGACATGAGTGTGTCTGAGATGTTACACAAATTTTTCAATGTTCTCTCGTTTTTCAAAAAATCTACAGTCTTATTTATTTGTTTCATACTTCAGTTATTATTAACCCGTAGTTTCTTTGTTTGAGTATGAATCAGAAGAAATTGATGAAGAAGAGAAATATATCATCTAATTAATAGAAGGCCATCTTCTTTTCAGACGCCTAGGAGGATTATTAGGTAGTGAAGAAGAAGCCAGGTTAGAAATGAGTTGGTTTGGATGGTTGGGAAGTTTATCGTAGAAGGATTGGTATCGGGTCCTGGCCAAATCGGCAACATATAGGACTTTGAGGTCCTGATGGATGATTTGATTTGTGACAAAGTAAGAAGCATTAAGGATTTTACGAAGGATTTTGGACTGTAAGGATTGGATTCGAGAGGAATTCGATGGTTTAGTGGAGCCCCAAAGCTCAACTCCTTATGTACAGATAGGCCTTATAACAGTCATGTAGATCAGTCTTTTGTAATGGATTGGAAGTTTGGACCGTTTTTCTAGTAAATGTTTTAATAGTCGGAATCGACGAGCAGTTTCCTGCCTTTTCAGTCTTGTATGAGGATTCCATGTCAGTCGCTTGTCCAGATTTAGTCCTAAGTAACGGATCTGTTCAACAGGAATAAGTGGGGTATTATTAAAAGATACTGTGGGGCAAGACGAAGGTTTGCGACGAAGGGTAATAAATGTGATTTGGTTGGTTTTATTGAAATTTATTAAGATCAATCTAAATATATGATTTATAATCTTAAATTTTTTTTTTCTTGAGACTGGTAATCTTTTAATAAATAATTCAAAACACTATCAATTATAGTCTCAAAACTTTTATTTCTTTTACACGTCCAACGTTTCGGCCAATTCGGCCATCCTCAGGGACAATCTCAATTCACTATGAAACATATAATTTAACCACTTTAAAAACTTCATACAGGCTATTCTGCCCAGGTCAAAACATTTATATCTAATAAGTCAAATATCCATTAAAAACCACAGTCAAAATTATTTCTCTTTAAACACTATTAATACACTTTTATCACGTTTAAGTAATAAATGTAATATATTATATATAGGGTACATACCCAGATCTCGCAGCAATACATATCAGAGTGAATTGTTTGCAGAGACTGGTTAGTCAATATCTCTTGATACGGAAGCCCTTGCCTTAGGTTAAGATGGGCGAGACATGTGACTATAGTTGGCAAGAGACCAAAAAGTGGGAGGCCAAAAAACAGATGGATTGACAGAATTAACAAATATGCGAAAGAGCTACATGCAGCAAACTGGAAAGCAGTAGCCCGAGATAGACAGGTGTGGAGAAGCCTGGTTCGGACAGCCAAAGATCTACAAGGTTTGTAGAGTCAACCGAAAAAAAAATATTGGTATTTGCATAATTATTTATATATTATTACATATGATCATGAATGGTAAGATGAAACCGATAAAATTTGGAGAATATTTAAAATATGTTAAAATATTTTTTACTGTGTTTCGAGCTCAAATAGTTTTTAACGGGGCTTCATAAATAATTTAACTAATTTAAAATCACACTTGACAATCAGTTAGCCAGAAAAAATATTTTATAGCTCGAAACGGACTATTATAGGCGTGTCTACGCCTTAGAAGTGTAAAATCTACAAGATTCTTATAATAATTAATTTTAAATGAAGCATTACTGTATCGAAATTACTCATTGATTTTTTTAAAAATGAATTTCACCCGATGAATGGAAGCCAATTGAGGAATTGACTAGGAGGACTGGATCGGTTTTTGCAGATAGTAGTTAGGCCCTGTTTGCGCAACCAACTCGCCTCCTAATAGACTTAACAAATGTTTGACATTTAGGTCACGAATGCTGTGCCTAGAACGATCTGCGCTCAGCTGATGCCTTGTTAATCAAGGCTAACATTGCCTAGATTGCTTAATTCAATCTATGTCTTCATTCCATCTATTATTGTTACAATGTTTAATAAATATGTTTATAAAGTTTTTTCCCTACGTATTATCTTCAGTTGTTTTCATTCGAATAAAAATCCACAGCAAACATGATATTTATCATGTTACTATAATATTAATATTTATCATTGTTCCAAATAGTAATATATGTGTTTCTTAGTTTAATGTTAATACATTTGAAAGTATGGAAAGAGTGAGAATATCAATAACAAAGAAGAGTAAACAGTTATAATATTTCCTAAATATTTG
>NW_027107160.1:187668-191649 GCF_000696795.3 Halyomorpha halys
ATTTATTAGCATTTAAACACAAAAGTGTCTAAAGTCATCTTTCGGTTAAAATAGGCCTAAGCAAAATAGTAGTATGAACAGGATTTAAATTGAAAACCCAACATTGCTTTACAAAAATCGTTACGATATAGTATTTCCATTATCCAACCTGTTGTTAATTTTACCCCTCATCAGAATTGAAATATTGAAGCATTGCGCATTGAAAGCTAGAACCCATCGGACCGAAACCAGCTAAGAAGAAGTGCCTCTCGAAACGAGGACAAGGCCTGAAGGGAATTGGTTAAGAAGTTTCCGAATATTCGGGATAGCGGAAAGCTAAAAGTTCTGAAAGCAGTGGAAGGAAGCGAGTTGGACGAACGCTCTGAATACGAAAGGGCCAAACCTCGGCTGGACTTTTCTGATGTCATATACATACTGATCACTCCCTAGGCCCACATCCTCTTCCACAGAAAGCGGTATTCGTCAAGGTGAGGATTATAGATTGAACTACAATATTAACAGTATGTACCTTATGTAGTAGGTATGGCTTACTTAAATTTAAAAAAATTAAAATTTAATAATGTTTACACAATTCATTTACCATATCACGGGAGGATAAAAAAAGTAATATAACAAATAGGTTAGGTGTTATACAGTTGTAGAAAATTTTGATATGAGGTTCGTCCTCATATTTGTTTTAGGGGTAATTTTAGGAGGAATCTAGGAAAGGTGGTATAAATAAATGAAGAAAGAATTTCAAAAAATTCAGTGGCATTTTAGAAAATAACCGATTTCAGTCATTTTCTTATGGCCTGTTTAAATGTTCATCTACAAACCCTTGAACGATGAATTATAAAATCCTTAAACTGACTCTGATAATACAGGATCAGACCCTTTCTACCAATGAGACGATGAGGCAATCACGATTTCGACCTGATGCCGAAGGTATTATTGCCCATCCTTCAACAACTATCATATTCATCACGTTGTTATATTTATTTAGACTGCAGCTGTTACATAATCTTGGATATCTTCAAATTCCTGATAAGGACCCCCGTCATTATAAGGAACATTTCTTGAAGAGCAATTTAAAATATCATTTTATCTACAGTAGTCACATTTTGCATACCTTCTTATAATTGAAAGTATATTCTTACACTACTCTGATATTTGTATTCGTTAACTCTCGATGTCTGAAAAATAAAATGGTTGTGAGAATGTTCAATTTTGTGAACTTTTATTTTTTCATTTCATGCATAAATACCCAGCTTTCTTACTACTGAAAGTTAAGATGAAGAATGATATGTTCATTAAATTAATCATCGTTTTGTGCTTTAGAATTCGTAAAAGTTCTGTCCAAATTACATCCTAGTGTTTTGTAAACGATGATTGGAAAAATAATAAAAAAATATTAATGAGTAAAAAAAAAAAGGAAATTGAAATAGCATGTAGTGAAGAAGCCTAAGAACTTAACATTGTATTAATTTTAATGGTTTATTAAACCATCAAATATTGATGAAATTTCAAATTTTAAATCAATGATTCGTTACAATTTAAATTCTCTTTGAATTTAAAAATGGATGATAGTGTAAAAAAATAAGGAGGGAGGTCTGTTAATTGATGCTGAAAGGTGCCCCCGGTAATTGCCCTTTACGGAACGCCTCGTTCATGAATAATGGATCACATCAATATTAATTATTCAAATATTTATCAATAATGCTTAATATTTTACATGAATACATTAAACTTTCAGGGATTACTTTGATAATTGCCTTCAACATTCTGAATTAATTCCCCCATGAAATTTATTTGAAAGGGTAGGGTGTGGCATCGAAAATCGAGCGATAAAATTATTATTTGGAATAATATTTTTACTGCTGTTGGTTTCAAGCAGGGTAAACACTGGGCGTGACACGCTTTTCTACTACAGCGCCTCGATCGCTCTACTCTGCCACGACCTTTTTTAATCTGTTTTGTCTTCGAATGGCCGGAGTGGAGCGAGGTGGACTTGTACGGTCTTTTAATTCAACAAATCTTGTGGATTGGTTATTTTGCTTGGCTGATACGAGTTCGCCTAAATTTGTTGTGGTCCGTCGATTTTTGGACACAGATAAAAAGGGGTTCGTGAGAGCGCTTCTGTAGCATCTGCACCATTGTTCTTTGTTTAGTTCCAACTGAGAGCTGTTAGGAGGTTGAAGGTCTTTGTTGTTCTTGTTATAATAAGTTTTATGTTTAATCTCATTTATTTATATTTAATTTAATTTAATCTCCTTTCATTTTCTTTTTATTTGTAATAAAATCCCAGTCCAATAGCTGAAACCACTTATACGTCCGCCATGCTTGCCGCTCTGAAAACACTAGCATGTGCGTAGTCCGTCCAAGCCGTTCCTTTTATTACTGAGAATTTGTACAAGTCTCCGATTCACAGTGAGTGGCCAACATGTAGATCCACCATTACGTATTGGTGTTGACAAAGTAACTGAAAAAGAATTTTAAGAAGAGCCTGACCCAATATGTCGATATCGGGCAATTTTTATTTGTTATGTTCTCTGCTAACGGTAGGAAGGATCACACTTGGACATATTTGAAGTCTAGTACAGTACTTGCTCTAATATACAACAGTGAATATTTACTTCCAATGTTTGTCTACACATTTGAGTTTTGAAAATTTGAAGAACATTGTCGAGGAAGTTACTGCTACACTAGTCTCCTAAAACCGATTTTAAAATACATAGGTCAGGTTGGCTCAACCTTTAAGTCAACAAATATCATATTTGAAATGAAATTCTCGAATCTTAACTAGTACTCGCATTATATCTAAAAATGAACCTTTCGATGCAAATGTTGAGGTTGAGAAAACACCAATATTATCAAGTAGAACTCTCTTTAAACGGGACTTCGCCGGCTTACAGTGAGAGTAATCAATGTGATTTTAAAACAAAAATCAGAATTAATCAACATAACACATGGAACTCCATAATAACGTCTTGATATATTTTTATAATCATCACAAACGTTAATCATTATAAATTTGTTTCAAATTACTGTTCAGAATAAAATAATAAAGTAAGTTAAAAATTGAATATAATAATAATGAAGGTTTTTTTTAATGTGTTTATGATATCAAAACTCAATAAAAAAATTACCAATAATTAGTTATTAAAGTAATATTAAGGTAAAGTAATAGTGGAAGTATAATTCAATGCATAAAAAAATAAATAAAATTATTGTCTTTGGGATTCCAAACTACTAGCAAATCAAAGTTTTTGACGCATCAATCTTATAAAAGAAATGTTGATAAAAATTAATGTTACAGTTGTTTAAAACTAAAAATTACATATTAAAAAACAATTCAGAATAAGGGACAAACTTAAATCGATTGAGAGTACAGACTGTTAGTCCCGCCATGGTGCAAAAAAGATGTTTTCAAGAAAAAAAATCATGTTGTTTCTAAAGTTTTATAGGTTTTAAATCCAAAGTTAGTTTTGCCGCCTTAACAGCTAACACCTTCAAGTCCATAATACAGAAAAGTTTATATATATTTTTCAGTTTTTCGATTAAAACTAGATAAAAAACTTTTTTATTTTTTATTTATGAACCTCTTTCTGGTCATTTCTGACCACTTTTCGAAGATAAACACTCTATTCAAAATTAAAGTAGGCATAATTCATATATTACATTTAATTTTTCTCTTATCATTTATGTCGCTACAAAAATTTACCAGACATTTAAATTTTGTCTGCAAAACCTCTGGGATGTTTACAGAAAAAAAACCATATCAGCATAACGCGATAACGCCAGTTTCACAACAATTATAGAAAAAATCAAACATTTTGAAACATTTAGAGTTTTTCACATATAATTATGAAACTATGGATTAATATTCAAATTATACTTTTTTTTTTCTTTTTTTTTAATTTTATTTATTTATTGATATTTACAACTGTATAAAAAAATACAACCAGTAAATTTGATCATAATGACATAATGATATGATACAGG
>NW_027107160.1:191699-206935 GCF_000696795.3 Halyomorpha halys
CTTAAACGACAGTAACTAACCAGATAACATTTAGTAAACTTTTTTTTTTTTATTTATTTGTTGATATTTACAACTGTATAAAAAAATACAACCAGTTAATTTGATCATCATGACATAATGATATGATACAGGATGTAGAGAAACTACCCAGTAGTAGAACTCTAAAAACAGTTTACAATATAAGGTCAGGAGGCCATCTTCTTTTCAGGCGTCTCGGAGGATTGCCAGGAATGGAATAGGAAGCAAGGTTAGAAACGAGTGGGATTGGGTGGTTAGGGAGTTTATTATGGAAGGAATAATTTTTTATTTGTTACCTTATGTTTTTAGAAAATGTTTAATATGTTTTATCAAGGTATTAATTCATCAATTTCATGGTTCAGGTGAAAGTCTCAAGTAATCCCGGTGGCTAAAGGTCAGTTCCTTTTAACAGAGATCAATATCCTAACCTTGTCTAAACCAATTGAACCTAGCGTAAACGTCAGATGAACTTGACCTTTAAAATTATATGCGAAGTTGTGGCACACATAATCACACCGTCATAAAAAGCAAAAAAATTGATTATCCAATGATTTTATGTTATTTATTAGGATAACTAGATAATAATATCTACTCTGACATACAACTCTACATTCATTTTATAAATATGCGTTGAGGCCGTATTGTCAAGCAATTTAATCTTTTTGATGCCTACCTTCTAACCCCACCAAACCTCGACAGATTTTCGAATCATGTAATAGGCATTGAAATAAAACTAATTTTATATTCCGCAAAATTGCACCTATTGGATATTTTTCACAAATTTGCACGTTTTACTCTTTTTATATATAATTATCATAAATAAAACAATTAAGTTAGTGTTTATTGCTGTTTTATGAACATTTTGAGTTTTTACAACACGTTTTTCGGTTTTTTACCGCACAAACATCCTGTCTCTAATTTAAAGTTAATTAATTTACCCTTAATAGTAAGCAAACAACTTGTCATAACACTTTGATAATAAATAGGTGATCTCAAAATTTCGATACAACGTCGACAAAGACATTTTATGATTTTAAATCATGTGGAAAATCAAATTTTTTTGTATGTATTTTAGGTGCCTCTTGAACCACAGAAAAATGAGCACTCATAATTATTAGTGATAATTTTAATATTAATAGAAATACTTTTTTAAAAAATTGAGAGTGAAAATTATAATTAAGAGATGATAATTATATAAATAAGAGGGGAATGGGAAAAACAAAATTATCACAAATTTAAATATATTTTTCCCTTTAAAAAAAAAATGCTTAAATGATTTTTATGGACTCTTTTTATCCTTAAAGCAAACAATAAAGGTAATGTTTTTACATCAACGGACTAAATTTTATTATTTATTTATTTATTGACATTTTATTTTTAATTACCTGTATTATATTTTCTAGGTTTGAAATAAAATTAAATTTGAACAGAGATGGTAATGTGCCAATCATCAAGCAACTACCAGAATTATTGTAATTGTCCATGTAACGAGCCATTTAGGAACGATAGGCTAGGTTTCGTGAAGGATATACAGTTCGCATGACAGTGAGTCTTTACTCAAGCACACAGCAACACTTAACAAATAAATTCCTTGATTCAGCGATGGCGGGATTTCGGACATCTACATTAGACCATTCCAGGAAACTGTTATATTTTCCCAGATACTGGGATAAGACAAACATTTGGGACCGGTTCAGCGTACCACGACCTAGGCGGATCTTTTTCCAAAATTATCATATGAAGAAGCATAGCACGATCTTTTCCATATTGGACTGTCATAAGCTTGGAGGAAGGAGCCTTATAAAGAGGGTAAGCTAAAAGGAAAAGCCAAGGCAAAAGGGTGGCCTTATGATGGACTTCAAAGGCGTGTCAAGAGAGTATTAACCTATCATCAGCTATCTTCCGTTTTAGTTTTGATTACAATGGCGGACATACCTAATTATTCTAACTCCTTAGCTCCAACGTGGTTAATTCCTCTTTAGTGGTTTTACTTTTCTTTTAAAGAGCAGCATAGTATGCTAACTTGATGATCGTAACTGAATAAATTAAAAATACATAGGCAATTTGCTCCTATCTAGTCAACAAGTTGAACTATCAATTAAAAAAAAATGAATAAATAAGCTGAATTATTTCAAATGTACTGTAAATATAGATAGTGCCGTGTACGGAGCTTCGGGTGTTCTAAGCCCCCCCTTAGGGGTTCCCCGTACACATATTATTTTGAAATTTATTTATCTATTCATGTATTTATATTCTATGTATTTGTATTATGTATCTCTATCGGTTCCTGATGGGAAACGACTGAAAAAGTATTACTTATTTTCTCCTCTCTCATTCTGACTCCGCCTCCTTTTGATTTCTGTTCTTCTGATTGGTTTTTCTATGTTCAGAGGGGGTGAGAAGGTCCAATGAACTTCGGCAAAAGTCGGTCTTTTTCCTACCTTTCATATTTAAATTAAGGCGGTTTTTTTCTTTGACAGGGCTCGCTGTATTTTCCTCGAGGTGTTTAAAGTGTCCATGTGTAAGATAAGGAGTGTTTAGTTACCTCTCCTTACGCGGTCAACCGTCCCCAGGGGGTGCATACCCTCTGTTATTTATATATCTCTGTAAATTACTTTAAATGTTTTGTCGATCGGGTCTATGCCTAGGCCTGGCGGTTCATTCGGTATGCCGACAAAAGAAATTACTTTAAGTTAAAAAATTCCAGCTGGTGACTCTCATACATATCAATAGTAAACTCTTCAAAATTTGGCGTGATTGAAATGAATATGATTTTCGAGTGGAAGGATTTATTGCTTCAAAATAAATTTAAAAAAAGAAAAAAATGCAACCTAGAGTGTATATCTTGACAATATAGTTCATATTTAAGCCGCAAGCAAAAAAAAAATTATCCAAGTATAAAACATTTAATCATGAATTTTTTTAAATGTAAACGCTTCATTGACTTTAAGGAGATTTCGAATTCCAAAGCTGGGGCCTTTACTGGGAAAAGATAATATAATATCTAAATTAAAGGTCTTCAATCCAATCAACCGACTTTCTTTTAGATAGTCATTAATTATGAGATTAATAAAGTCAGATACCTAATTTGAAACCAAATTGATCAGTCATAATTATTATTAAATACATTATATTATTTTGTCTTTGGACTGCATTTTTAATATTATTAATTGTTTTTGTAGTATGGTATATTTATTATAATATTTGGGTAAATATATATTATATTATTTATTTTGTTTTATTATGTTATTTCTTAGAGTATATGGTTCTATTTTGTTTGTTATTAAGTATTATAAGAAATTTATAGGGTTTACTTAATGTATTTTTCAAAATGATACGTAATATCCTTACTATTATTATTAAAATGAAACCTAATCGTCTATCTCTTATAAATTCATTATATACTCAGTAACTTCATTGTATACTCCCAACTCAACAACTCTTAAACCAGTCATTAAAAATAAAGTAGCACTAAACAATATTTTGTCTCAATTTTACTTGATGAATCCTTTATAATATGGGAACCAATTTGTTGGAAATATAAGTATTCTTTCCTTCATAATCTTTTATCCTGATTTTTCTTGGGGATTTCTTCTATTTCCAAAAATTAAAAGGGGTAGATAGTAGGGTTTTCCATAAAAATCATTTGGGTCGTAAATAACATAACCGTTTGGTGACCGAAACCCCAAAGAATATTATGGACCAGATAAATGGGACCTTAAACCCGTCGAAAACAAAATTTTGAAAATTTCACTCCATTACAATACCTAGAAGGGGCAGGAGCATGAAACAAGTGTTGAAAAAAATATTATAACACACAAACAAGGCTATTTGTTATTTAGGTTAGACGTATCAAGAATAAAATGAAAAAAAAAAAAATGTTTCTACCTTTCTTATTTATATATTTTTTTAGATATTCAAAACCTTTAGGCAATGAGTTGCCGAGTAAACTGATAATTTTTATACGATATCACAATAATTGGTATGAGTATTGGCAATGCCAGGAGTTGAGCTGTGCGCTACAGAATATACACAAAACCGATGGCTAGTTCGAACAATAGGACCTAGGACAGAATTGCACTGAGATTGAAAATAACACGCCTCTGTTTATCGGATGCATTATTCATTAGAAACTTAATAGGCGGTACGCTCTGTGTTCTATCATTCGCTTCCAAAGAGGAAATGCACAGCAGGGTCACCAGAAAACAACCATGCAAACTTCATGCATGTTTTAGGGCAAATAACGAAACTGAAATAAGTGCTTGTAAATTTCGTACAACCCTATGTTAGACGTGAATATTTGAATAATACTTTTTCCCCGAATAATACTTCTTAATAATTGTTTTCCCTGAAATTATTATGTTGTTATAATATTTTTCTAATTTTACAGACTTTTTTTCCAAGAAAGGGGAAGAAGAAGTATTATTGAAACATTAAAATCTTTTCTGAATTCACTTATACGCAAAACAGACATTGGAGGACTATCGTGCAGAAAACTAAAATAAGAGTTTACTCAAGCAAGTAGGTTCTGACAATTCTGATAAGTTGAACTCAGACCAACTGGTCATCCGGTTGAACCTCAGGTCACGATGAAAAGTAGGTGTTTACATCGGGACATGCTCGTGCCGTAATTCAGGTACCACGATTATATTTTCAAATGGTATTAAATTAGTGTGGAACAAAGGGGGTTGAAAGTGTGACACCTTTCTGGTTATTAATGAACATGTATATTTCTCTTAATTTAAAATGTTAATTCTCTGGAGGGGTAATTTGGGTTATTGCGTTAGTTTAAATCATTTATCTATAATAATATGATATTAGAACAAATTTGGGTGGTCTCATGGAAAATATAATAATGGCTTATATGATGACTATGTTGGAAATTTCGCTGTCGCGGTCACTTCTACGTCTAATTGGATCTTCCCTCGTCCAGGTAGGATAGTAGGCGAAATGGTGAAGACCATATAATTGCTTCAGGTGTCCGGAAGAACGTCTTTCTATCTCGGAGGCTGGCCAGCTAGTCCTGGACTCAGGCGTGATGGAAGGAGCAGGCCAGGCCTACCTTGCATGGTACATCGTTAGGGGCGGCATTGCAGTCGCGGCGTCTTCGGGGTCTACCGGTATCCGCGGCAAGGGGGGGCATCAGAAAATGAGACCCCCGACTACGAAGTTATATAAATTCAAAAGAAAAAGAACCGAAAATATCGGATTCTGTAAATCCGACAGTAGGTATTCGAAATACATAAATAATTAATCTGTTTCATTAGATAAATGTAATCAATAAAATATAATAATATGTTGAGAAATAGACAGGAGAACCTCCGTTATCTGGGATTCGGTTTCCTATTATTTGCACATTGAATCTCACTGAAAAGATTTAAAATCTACTCACCCATTATAGATGCGCTAGGGGCAGATAATGTTGCCAAAGAGATTCGAACTCTTCCTGGACATGAAGAATTATCCTAAAAACAGAGCTGCTAATCTTCTAGAAGAAAAAGAATTTAAGAAATATAAAAAAAACAACAGATATACGGAACTAGAGCTAGCCTATCAAGCCTTTAAGCATAGTGAGACAAGTTATGCCACGTCAGACCTGGAGTGTCTACAATCGTTGAGAAGAAGTGGCTTTAATGCACTGGGAACTGGTCATTCAAGACCAACACAATCTTTAAGTACTCAACTTCAGCATGCCAACATTGTAAAAACTTCATAACGATAGCTCAAATTTTTGAGGAACGTTCATCAGGAATGATAAGTAAAATAGACAGTTTCGTCCTTGTTTGTAAAACTCTATATTTAAAAACAGATCCAATAAAAACGCATCGATCAATGGTACAATATTTTTCATTAAATGTCAAATAATAAATAATAATAATAATAATAAAATAAATTGTGTCGCTATTTTTAATTATATATTTATTATTATTATCTTAAGAAGCCAATTATTTTCATATGTCTCTTGTTTTCACAAATACTGATCAAATTCAACTAACATATACCTGGTAATGATGAAAATGATGTATTGTGCAATAAAATTTAAAAGGAATCAAATAGATTCGATATCTCTTTAATATTTTTTAAAGATGTAAATTACGTTAAGTAGTTAATTTTGATTAAAAAAATAGATTAATCCAAGTTTTCAATCCTGTATTAAAATGAATGTAATACATCCTCATCTAGAAAAAAATATTGCAACAGTTACATATCTCATATACTTGATATATATAGTAATGATGGCATTGATGTTTTGTGCAATAGAATTTCAAATAAGTATAATCAAAAGAATTTATATCTATATTAATTTTTTATTAACAGATATGTAGGTTAATTTAAGCATTTATTGCTCTTTTTTTAAAAAAAATGATTACACTAGGTTTCCAATCCGTCATTTAATGGAAGTTATACATTCTCATCTAGAAAAAACAAAACAATATTGCAACAGTTTACGAGCTCAGCTAATGTACTTTTAGTGTTAGTGGAGAGGTTAATGCAAAATCCATAACAGCGACCATTTGGAATGACCTGGAAAATATTGTTGATAGCTTTCAAAACAGCCGATCGCTTTTTAATTACTTGATCGATATGATTTGGATTATTTTGTCTAACCAATTTCATACATTTAGGAATGATAGATTTATATTATTCGCATATTGCCTCCTATTCCATACATAAACATTTGTAGATCTCTAATGACATATAAAGTGTGGAAAAATCCTAGGGCAATATTCATTTTAGACATCCAACAGGATGTACATTAAGAAGGAAAATAAGCAGGGGGTTGTGGGTGCTCTAATGGAGTTATTGTGTATCAAATTACAAATGGTATAAACAGCATCAAAATGTAAATAGTATAATATATAATTAGCATTATAGAGTAATAATATTGCTACAGACAAGAAACAACATCTTATTATGCTTACGAAGAATATCACACTCACACCCCAAAATAATATGTTGGAAACATAATATGGTCTTTAGGAAATACTGTTTAAAATAAACAGTTTCCTCAAGTAGTATCATTGGCCCATCCTCTACACCGTCTATACAGCTGACATTTCAACCAATCCTAACACTATCCTCATCACGTATGCCAATGACACATGTGTGCTCGCAGTTAATAAACCATTAATTGTATCCTAAACTCTCCAATCCCATATCCCTCGAAGAATGGTGTCGTATTTGGAGGATTAAGATAAATACCAATAAATCCCATCAAATCACCTTTACCCTTCGTCGTAAACCTACCGACTACCCTACAGTTTCATTTAATAATGTTACTCTTACCCCTGTCGAACAGATCCGCTACCTTGTACTACATTTGGACAAACGATTAACCTGGAATCCTCACACAAGACTGAAAAGACAGGAAACTGCACGTCGATTTCGACTATTACAGTACATACTACATGACTGTAATAAGGCCAATCTGGACATATGGAGTTGAGCTTTGGGGCTCCACTAAACCTTCAAATTCCTCTCGCATTCAATCCTTACAATCAAAAATCCTTTGTATAATCCTCAATGTTCCTTACTTTGACACAAATAAAATCATACATAAAGACCTTAATGTTCCTTTGTAAGTTTCCTGTATGAAGTTTTATCAATGGGTAAATTCTCCACATGTTTGTATCATGTTATTTTATAACTAATAGAAAATTTACTAGTTGTATATAATTGTATACAGTTGTAAATAACAATAAATAAATTATTAACCTTATCTAACCAAGTTTTTCTCTTGGTACCCCTTTATATCCAGGTAAATTTTACAATAGATTCCAGATATGTTTCTCTTATCCACCCTCTACAATCATGTAAATTGTTCAATAGATTCCAGATATGCAACTCTAAGTGAATTTTATTTCAATTAAATCTCTATTATACAGTTTACTCATAATAACCCTTTAAAGTAAAGCAGCGCCTGGCTTTAAGCTGATGGTGCACTTGATATAGTACTGTATAAAAAATAAAGACCCTTATTCATTAAATATCACTGCTACGATATTTTAGTTTAAATAATTTTCTTTTAATTTAAATAGTTTAAACCATTTATTATTTAGTTTTAAATTTATAAAAATACTAAATAATAATAAGGATTATGAATTACCGGAAGGGTTGACCCCAGAACACAACTTTACCCAAAGGGAACTTTTGAATCGAATTAGGGGAGGATTTTCGTCAAGACTTATTTCATGTCTAGAGCTCAAATTCAATTAGCCAGGGAGTCAGCGGCCAAGTTTAAATGAGTGTTGCTCCTCCCCGGGAAGACCGGGAGATCTATAAAATTATCCTCTAAAGTAATTCCTGGCTAAATGTCTCTCGGGGATGTTTAATAGTTGTTTTATCTTAGCATAAGACCTTCTCAAACGGCTCCAATTCAACTTGAAACAACAAATTTAATTCAATATCAGAACGCCTTTATATAATTTGTGTATTAAGAGAGCCTTTTAAAGAATGGCAGAATTCGTTTAGACAGAACAGCAAGCAGTAATTATACAGTTAGAGAAACCCTCCCTTATAAGAATTATTTGTCCTCCAACTGATGAAGAGTTGAAACCAAACTAAAGTTTGGAGTTGAAGTTTTAATACCTTCAAGGTTTTACTTTAATTTCTTATTTTTTGTTTTAATTTTCGATGGTAAAACATTGTTATCGACAAATAAAAAATGTTTAAATCACTATCCTGTAAATTTACGGTTATCGGTTATTAAATCGGATATTTAAGATGATGAGGAAAAATATAAAGGGAAATGAAGGGTATAAATAAATAGCCTAAATTTATATCTATTGAATGGGTTAAACGATTTTGTTACATTCTTTTTTTTCGAAGGATTTCGGCCTCCGATGGTTTTGTACTTGTGCTAGTGCTGCCCGAGCTGCTACTAAATGTCAATAACCATACTTACAATTTTTTTATATTATCTTTCTGACGTCTTTTCTATAAAGCTCTTAAAAGTTTTGTTTATATAAATCAATTCCTAAGTATTTCCAGTGCCTGATTGCTACTTGGCGCTGTATGATTACCATAAATCGGTTCTGACCCATTGCAAGGAAGCAAGGCTCTGTTTTTGGTCCAAGGTACCAGAAACAAATAAAATGAAGACAATACTTGGTGATACTCAACCTCTACCGCCAATCATCGAAAATCGCCGTGAAAAATGCATCATAACCCGACTCAGGATCGGACATACAAGATTAACACACAAGCACCTTATTGAAAGAAATCCTTTACCGACACCCTGACTATGGAGCATATCCTGGAACACTGTTCGTGGCTGTAATCATCAAGAACGTCTTTTGGCCTCCGGAGGACAACGTCAAGCCTTACTGCCAGGAAATTGGAATAATTTGATTAAGTGTAAGTTTAACAACCTGTACCAAGAAATGTAACCACGAAGTCCAGAATACGGTGCCTCTAACCCTGTAGTTGTATATGGCATCTAAAAATTGAGCAAAAAATAATAAGTAAAATATAGAGAAAGATATTTAAAAAAACATTATTAGCGAATAGCTCAAAAAGGACAGATTTTGTAGTTATTAATTGATACTTTACTTGTATCAGAAGTATAAGGTCTCCACCAATAACACAAAATGTGATTCTCTACAATTAGAGATAGATTTTTAATTAATTGAAAGATCACCCATTGATCGTGTGTAATAAATGAAAGGAAGGCGGTCCGGATGCGATCAAAGGAACTCAAATAGTAATACAAAAATATTTTTACTGAACCTACGTTTCGCCCCTCTTTGTAGGGCTTCCTCGGAGGATAGGCAATAATGGCCTGAGTGGAGGAAAGCATAAAAATTAAAGAATCATTCTTGTACTTTTCTCTATTAAGGCCATTATTGCCCAAGCTCCAAGTAAGGCCTACAAAATGAGACGAAACGTTGAAACACAATAAATATTTTAATTGATATTTGTATTCTTTTGATCGCAGCGGGGCCTACTTACTTTTATATTTTTAATTTTAAATAGCCGTTTCCATTGTTCATCCATTTTAAACTTATTATATTCAATGTAATGTCAAAATATCGGGATAAAATATATACTAGAAATAGTTTTTTTTTTTTTTATACCGTTGATAACGACCAAATCCCAGAAAAAAATCATAATGTTAGGCACTTATTCTAAGCAGATTTTAATTTCTCTTAATTCTTATGATAGATAAATTATAAAAGAAAGTCTGATTTTGAAGTTATAAACAAAAACAGATAAAAGGATAAAATGTTTTTTAATCGTATTCACTTACGATTGTAAACCAAAAATTGTAAATTGCAAAAAAGCCCCTGGTCATCCTTTCGCTAAGTGCGATGTATAAAGTGACAGGCCTATTTACACCCAGATGGAAATGAAAATCCCATCGCTTCTTCATTGAACTCGTACAATAAAAAAAAAAAAGTAATCATATCAAGAGGGTTCATGATAAACTCTTAAATAATATATTTTAAAAAAATACCTTGTATTTATGTGAGTTAGGATTAGAACGAGTTGTAATTACTATTTTTAAATCCTCACACAAACCATAATCCCCACACGCTACAATACCATGAGCAATAAGATCCAAAGGCACGGGAGAGATTACATTGTACTCGGTGAAGTGGTTCCAATGCTCCCTCAACACAATTGTGGTTAGCTCCAGCAACTGGTGAATTTCTACTTCAGCCATACAATAGGCTCCCTGCGGTCTCAATACACAATTACAAGCTCAAAGCTTCATCATCGCTGACTTTTACTTCCAGAGAAAAACTATATTATTTTTCAATTTCATATAATTTATTACTTGAGAAAAATGATTCTATAAAAAATAAAATAAAATTATGCTTACAAAATTTAGAATTTCGATATCCAAAGTCCCTTCACGAAACCCTGTTCTAATCCAAATTTACGAGATATGATTTCCTAAGTATCCTTTCCTATTCTAAGTTGAAGTTCTTTTTCAGAATAATTAAATATAAAAATATTTGAATTATTGTTTAAATAAAATAAATTTTATCCCATTTAAGTCTCAAAAGAATTTATATTTCTTTATAAGTCCCACGTTTCCGCCAATTCGGCCATCCTTAAGGACAATCTATCTGAATGGCCAAAGTGGCCGAAACTTTGGACTTATAAAGAAATATAAATTCTTTTGGGACTTAAATGGAATAAAATTTATTTCATTTAAACAATAATAACCAATCTCAAGAAATTAAAAAGATTATAGATAAAATTTGAATTTTCATTTCCTAATACAGATAAACAATCTTATAGTAAACCGTGACGACTTAAATATAGCTATTTATGTCTTAATAAATTTTAATTAAAAACTGTAAACGCGTAACATAGTTAAACTATGATCCATACACGTTGGACAAAACATAAATCCTCAACTCATCTGTGAGATTAAAAATTAATTTTCTGCATATAAAGGGGAAAATTAAACCACTTAAATGTTATTTTTAAACGCAAATACAACCATTACTGAAATATAATTTTTATATAGCCCCATGACAAATATTTAGAAGACATGATTGGGGGCAATACATCTCAAGGTATACGAAATAAAAATAAATATCATTGAACTAAAGAAAAAAAATAAGCATTCGCCTATTGTTGATAAATAAAAAAAAAGTAAATTTTGGAATCAGCAAATCAGAAAACAGTACACTGGGAATATTTTACCAAACCCTTGTGTGAGGTATGGGGAATTAGGGAATTATTAGATTCCATAATTTTTTTCTGGAAATCCAGTCAATAATAAAAGTAACTAGTTCATCTCACAGATTAATTGCGCTAAAGCTAAATGTTGAAAGCTATATATGGCACCCGTTGTAGCAGTCGTGCAGCTCCAAAATGTCGGTTAGATGTGAAAGCTTTAGGTAAATTGAGAGTGAATATGAATGAGATAATTGTGTAGAGTTGGCATTTAAATTTAAGTATACTCGAACTTGGTTGGAGATTAGGATTAGGAACAACACTGTACGTAAATACAGGATGCGAAGAATTCTAAGGATGACCCTTCGTCCTACTGGAAGCAATTTACATTAGCATAACATGAGTAATGTCTCTACAAAACTAATCAGTCGAGCAAATACACTAGTAAGTCATAAGGACTTTCTACATGACAGTACGATTTCGGATGTAAAGAGCTTCAATTCCTCACTCAAACGTTTGTTCATTAACTTTACGTTGTTTTTTAGGTGGTAATGCTTAACATCCAAACAGATTGTTTTTTTGTGACAAGGGGAATTTAAAAATTATTATTTTTTTAATTATTAAAAAAATAAAATAAAATGGAAACTAAGGCTACATATGATAATATGTGGTGTAGATATTAACGATGAATGATTTGCACAAATTGAGCACCACTACATTTATGAATTATTTAATAAACAGTTTGATCACATTCAGTGTAGTGTAATAAGTCTCCTAGAAAAAAAAATGCCTTTATTGTAATTTTTTTCTTCTAAGCCTCTATTTGAAATTATACCGTCAAGACTGGTTTCAGAAGTGGTGCTTTTTTTTTTGCTTGAACAGTCATACTTCAATAGCGTCATGAGTCAAATATAAAAAATGTGAAAATAGTCAACTCTAACAATAAATAATCACATTTACATTTTTTACATATTAATACTCTCTATGTCAAATAGTTAATAACACGTGAACATGAAACATTTAAAAATTAAATAAATTATAAAAAAATTACATACAAAGAATTCAGGCTGGAGACGATATCATGACTATATGAAGACGGCAAATATTTGAAGAGCTTGTATAAGCCCTTGATACTGGAAGTAGCAATTTCTTATTCTAGCACCGTTATCTTCAACTGAAAAGACTTAATAAAAATTCTCATTTATGAATATGAAACGTATTGCTTATTTATATTTGATTTGAGTAAATCAACAAAAGATAAATTTTAAGTTCTAATATATATATAATATAAAATATATAAAATATAATATATATTTTTCTCGAATGTTGTATGTATACGTTTGTTTTGGTGGGTCTTGAGGATCAGTCAATAATTACTTTATAATAATACATCTTTTGGCGATGTTTCGAAACTTTATTGTTTGCCTCGTCATGCCATACAATGAGATACAGTTTTTTAGAACATACACTCTCTTCAAATAATTATTATAAAACATTCTCAACTGCAGTGTGGTCTACCTTATGCACTCTTATTAACTCTATAAAATGTATAGAAAACGATAAAATTTAAAAAATCAGAACTATAGAGGATAATTTAAAACGAGCTTGGGTATTATATAATAAAATAAAATATCTTTAATTTCTATCTTTTTTTTGTAACATATTCATTTGTTAGGAATGCTATATGAAATGCTTCATATTAATTATTTTAATTAATATATGAAAAATATCTTTATTGGGCTTTGAAATAAAATAGTCCTCTCGAATGTTAAATGGTGCTTTGTTTTTGGATTTGAAGCAATTAATTTAATTGCCAATTAAGCTATTCGTTTTTATAATTCTGTTTTTATTAATTGGGAGAAGAAAAAAGGCAACACCAATCAAACAGTATACTGTATATTTCATTTCGTTAAACAAGAGGTGTGAATATGTTTTGTTCTATTTTATAAAATGAAGGTCTCTGATTAAGAGAAAATGAAAAGAAAAATATTCAGAAGATTCTTAGAAAATATACGGGAAATAAAGCTAAGTTACAATGTTCGTTAATATTCTATACAACTTCTATACTACTCATATAAAAGAATACAGAGTATTACAGAAATTGATGAAAGTGTGTGTAATAACAAAATCTTATAGCTTAGCATTATCTGAAAGAAACAACATTAAAACAAAATTGGAAGCATACATAGCTAATTAAATAACGTCAAAACTCAGAATTAATGACTAATAAGTTAAGAGGTAAATGATGTGGAAATATTTTAGTTATTTTTGATATAACAAGGAGAGTGTAATATTTGAGTTTGTAAGGGCAATCATAATATTTTTAATACGGTTTCGTCGAAATAAATGTAAATGAAATAATCTTGCTAACTTCAAATGTATCACCTAAAACATCCTAAATTTTGAGTCATGATATTATCACTAAATGAGCGTTATAATCTTTCTACTTAACCTGTTTCTATCCAATTTTATATTTCTGGATTGTATTGTTTTTTTTGTTTTTTTGTTTTTTTCGAAGTTAATAAATAAATAATCATAAAGTTTACTGTATTTGACTTTTTGTAAACTAATATGAAATTCCTTTAAATAATTAAAAGAAATATTTATCTTTTTAATAGCAAACTAATTGTCCAAAAAAACAATATTCATAATTGGTTTTTATGAGCTGTTGAAGTAATAGAGCAATTTGAAAGGAAAACTTTATACTTTACTGATTTACTTTTTGATGACGCTTATTTCATGAAATTTAGTTGTCTTTTTTGTTCACTGAAGGTGTCAAGTTTTATCATTTCGTGGGACAACCACATAAATCAAATTCGAACCTTCAGGCAGGTTTCGAACCGGCACCACAGCAGTCACAGGCGAGTGGCTTAATTTCCTCAGCTACTAACTAGTAGACTACTAACTAGGGCCTTCTAATCAACTGAACTGTCATCAAATACGCTAGCTGTAAACTGTAAACAGCTAGTAGTTTATATTTAAAAGCATCACAGTATATTTTTTTAAAATAGGAAAGTTAGAATTAGTTGGTCGTTCAGATCATTTCAAGACCAAATACTGTGGCCGTGACTCGATATCTGTTGTCCCAGTAATATCGCATCAGTGAGAGAATAAGATAGTTCTAATTTACACGCTGATCTGCGGCTAGTGCCCTCACTCATCCTTCACTGGCTTTTAATACAACAGAGACGGTTAAGAGAAAAGCGCTGGGATCTAAGGAGTCTTGCTCTTTCTTCAAAAAGTGGGGATAAAAGTTTTGTTTGGAGTTTTCCAGGCTGTATGTAAAAATTGTAAATAGAATGATTGTGTTCAAGATTTAAATTTATTTGTGATGAGTAGATTTGTGTTATTCAACCTTAAGTTTATTTTAGTTTAGAAAAAAAATATTGTACTGGTAACGTTAAAGACAATTGTTGTATAGTAAAGTGATGTGATTGAAATTCACTCCTAACCATTTCACTTCCATCTTAATCAATGAATGGTCAGCTACCCATTTTATAAAGACTAGATGTGGCCAAGGAGGGCCTTCAATTCAAGGTAAGTGAGAGGAGGCTAGTGTTTTATATACATTAAACCCTATATAT
>NW_027107160.1:207075-226398 GCF_000696795.3 Halyomorpha halys
TCAGAAAGGTTAAACCCATTTTTATTTTTAATTGATAATAAAAAAAAATTAATAAATAAATTGAAAGTATAATAGAATGGAAATGAAAAAAGATAGACTAAACAAACAAATAACCGGATATCCCGTTATATCCTGAAAGCTAGAAAATATTTTTATTTAATTTCCGTTTCGGCTCAGTTCCTATTTAATCTCACCGCTGTGCCAGAACCGGAACTGGTGGAAGACCGGATTTAAGACAGCGAGGAAGGTGGGGCCTGTGGTTGGTTAAATATTAAAGAGGCAGTGGCTGTGCCCAGCGCCATCTGTTAGTGAGTAAATTCCCTAACCTTCAGTCTCGCTCCTGTCTTTTCCTGTAATGATAAGTCTTTATCGGACAGTTTTGCTCATTAATATTCATCTGTAATAAAAAAGAAAGTACAGAAAGGATTGCGATACAAAATTTTAATAAATTTTAATGACTCCTACTTTAAAGAAAAAAAATATATATATACAGGGGGTAGGTATTTACAAATAAAATTTCTTTTTTTTAAAAAAAAACAATACATTATAACATAGGTGGATTTAAAAAACAAACAATATTGTTGAAATAATCACATTTCTTCACACAGATGAAACAAAACTCTAAAAACTACTACCAGCCTTAGCAGTAATTAGAAGTACCTAATACAATTCCCGGAAATTTCTGCAGCTGGGTTGATTGTCCACCGGAATTTCCCAGGGAGAAAATTAGGGAATTTATTTGCAATGGACTGTGTCGGAACAAAAGCGATTGTATTTGTGGACCAGATGTGTGATGTGAGGTGTGTGATGAGAATTCGAAAATATAATGGAAAGTGATTTACCACTTAATTCCATTATATTTCAAAACCTCCGCTCACTGAACTCAAAATTACGGGCCTACAAATCATCGAAATCGATAACATAATTGTCCCGCGAGATTAAACCGTTTTTTAGTTATATAAATATTTCATTAATTAATGAAATAAATAAATTATACAAAAAATTCAATGTTTAGAATTCGTTCAATATAAAGAAATTAAACAAAACTTCGATAATTAGAAATTGTTTAAAAAAAAATGAATTTCATAATATAATTATATTTTGAGTAATTATTATTATACTACTAGCTATTGTAGTTATACTTTTAAAACAGAAATTTTTACTTTAGAAGAATTATATTTTAACTGTATGTAATAGATCATTGAAAGACCAGTAACCGACGTTAATAATAAATAGTTTTTACTATTGTGTACCCTTCTTGACCACCACTCAGAATTTCGTATTGTAACTTTTTATAATATCGTTCTAAGTAATAACGATTCACGCTCTATCTATGCCCATTTTACAGTTTAACATACTACAAACATTATATTATAATAATTTCTGAATTGAGGTTTCATGGATTTGTATTACTTAGTAGTACTTTTTTTACAATTATATTATAATAATTTAACATTACATTATGTCCTTGTTATAATTTCCATGCTTCCTATTTTGAAAATAGGCTAGACAGACAAAAATTTGAACTAAAATATTTTTTAAGATATTTTACCAAATTAATCATTTTATAAAATTTTCTAAATAATCTTGTTGCCTTAGATTGTAACTAAATACTAAAATGTCCCTCTTAATCTTTTTCTTTTTTATAATTATTAAATTTTATCAGCTAAAAGTATCTGTATTTTGACACTATATTACATATTGAAATGTAAGAATATTAGTTTTACCTAGTATTAATATATTTAAAGACTCCGGGTTACATTATTATAGAATGAAGCATTTTAGTTCATTCTGTGTCAATTCTGATAATCTTAATCTCAATTAAACATATTTGTGTTTTGGTGATGGCTATTCAATGAAAAATTTAGGGTCTTAATAATTATTTAAAAGTGTTTTTTATTAAAAAGATAATACTTGAAAATTGATGTTGCAGATTGGATAACCAGAAAAAGAAAGAAAACGTAATCTCACAGTGACAGGGAAAATGTATAGCTATATTCTATATATTTTTCTCGGCAGTCTTTAAGAGAAATTAAAGTTGAGTTTATTAACTTATTAGAAGTATAAAATCTCGAATACATTGAGGGAAATTCGGTTTTAAGATAAATAAAAGGAATTTATGATATATAATTTAATGGGAAAAACTGTGGATTGTTTGCTCGTTCAAACAATTTTTTTATATTATGTTTATAATTTTTTTAAAAATCATGGCCAAAAAAAGAAGGCTTCGTTTAGAATTACAACTACAATTCTGTGTTCTATATCCATCATCTTTTCGAAAAATAATTTTATATTAAAAAAAATTATAATTTTAAATTGATACGAATTTTGAAAATTTTAAAGTCGAAAGAAAATATCTAAATAATTATAAATGCATATATGCTGTTTTAGAAATATTAAGGGAGCAAAAGGTAGGATAAGATAGCCCTTGTCGACGAAAATACACCAGGGTCGTCTCAAGCTTTTAGACATCCCGACACACAAGTACGAAGAAATGGAAAGGACATGTAGACTCAATCCTTCATAGTCCTTGAAAAGAGACGGAGAGAGTTGCAAAATTTTATCTGGAAAACAAATGACAACGCCGGGAAAGATCTCGTTAAGAAAAAAAGTGCCATTCAGATTTGAAACGGGTTGGCAGCTGCCAGAACCACTCCCGGAGGCATAATGAATAATGATAAAGCGATGGACCTATTCTGTCATTCCTAACTGTAATTGAAATAAATAAATTAAATAATATTGTTAAATAAATATAATTTGTGATTATAAAAGTTGTGAAAAATGGTGGCATTTCTGAATTATTTCGATTTCAGTGCAGCGTTCGATACACGTACAAGGCAAAACAAATTTCCGTTTACAAGTCATTTGAAATAAAAAATTGTTTGTATTTATTCTGATTTATACTTAAGTATAATCTAGTATAATACAAAATAATATAAATTAAAAAAAAATAATTTGTACAACTTTAATCATATTAATATTTATTTACGTACTATATTCTGAAATTATATAGATTCCTAATAAAAAAAAAAATTATAAGTCTTGTATAAATCGTACGAAACAAAAAAAGTGTTTTAATGAAAAATTCTGGTTGTCAGAGAGCTGAAATGCTTGTACATAATCATACAATTGTGTATTATTAATTTCTAGGCGATGTTTCGATGAACATTTAACTTCTTCTTCGAAGCAGCACAAGAATGTGAAGAAGCTTTGCATGTCTGTTCTGTAGCTATCGTGTTATCAATTTGATAAACATCAATATGCATAGTTTTTTTATAATTTTGTCGTCATATAATGGTAGAAATAAATCATCGAAATAGATTAAGTGGTTTATTTCTATACAACAATAACAAATTTTGGCTTAAACTAATTTTACCTCACTTCATCAATAATTTATAGAAATTAAAGACACAGATGCAGATTAAAGAAAACTCAGAAAATCAAAGTTCTAGAAGACGAACCTGGCCAGTTTCAACTGCTTTGTAAAGCACAACTTATTTAAATTATTTTCTGACTTGCACTAGGAATAACAAATACATTATCAGGACATTTATTTATGTTAATTTTATTTGTTTTTTACTGATTTTAATGGGAAAATTGCTGAATTAATTTTGAAGAATTGTTTATTGTTGTTATGTAGAGTTATACGAAGTCATTAATTCCTTCACTCACTCTGGTACAGTACATCCAATTGGACTCTTCGTATTACCTGTAGCATAAAGTAACTGCGGGAAATCGGATTGCTTCCTTGTGCCACTGGGAAACCTTACCTCTACCGCAGACACATCGGAACTCCTTTGAATCTTTAACTGGGACAAAAACTCATTTCCCGACCCAAAAAAAAAAAAATTAAAACTCATATATTCTATCCTTAAGGCATCATTAAGAGATTTCAAGGCGATTTTTTTCATGATTGGTTGTGAAAGGGTTAAGCCATATCAATTTACCAAGCTTTTTCGAAAGATCAAAGATCGAGGATTTTAACCACAGCTCAGATAAACAAATAGTATAAGTAGGAGGCTGGCTATGACCCGCAAGAAATTCTAAATTTTTTCGTTTAAGAATTTGTAGGCATAGAATTTTTACAATTATTTTAAAATTATATTTAGGGATAGATCCTTACAAATACAGTAGGCGCTAACTTAACAGGATGGAATGTAATGAAAAAAAATGAAATCAAGAATACAAGATAAACATTTAATCCTGCTTGGACTTCAATATAAGAAAAAAACAATCAATAAGGATATAGGAACGTCAGCAAATGAAAATAAACAGTTAAATCAGATTTTTTTTGTTTAATTACATAATAATAAAACTTGTCTACAATTTATTCTCTAAACCAAATTATGGCAGATGAGGATAAAAAATGCGTTTATGAAGAAACACTATACTAATTTCGATGACCTTCTGATTTATACATTTACAGCTCTCTCTTGATAACTTATTATAGTATTTTTATAATTTTTTTTTTGTGTTATTGATTGTATTATGACGTAAATAATCATCTTTTTTGTAGAAAATAAATAATAAGACACAATTAAGTGTTTCTTCAGATATAATATAAATATATAAGATAATGAAATAATGGATATATATCCATTTGATCAATTACTAATTTCACTTGGTTAATAATTAATTTTTTTTTAATAATTTAAATTTTAATGAATGGATTTACATAGCTTCTACTATTAACATCTTTATAACTTTTCTGAGATTTATAATATCAAATTGAATATTTAAATATTTAGTCTAAGAGTGACCAGTCTTCTGAAAAAGGAATGTTCTAGACGAACTGTTGACCTGGATCATCAATAATCCATGAATCTAGACCTATCCGTCACCCTACACAGTATTTGTATCAAATGAGAAAGCAAAATAATAATGATGATCATTATTCATAGTTGTACTAATCACTGATAATGATGTTTTAATACTCTTGCTGCTACAGATACTGAAAGGTCCATATGTATATAAACGGGATTCTGCCTGGATTAGCAATATCGATACGATTCCAGGACTCAGAATACCTGCCAATATCAGGAGCCCATTGTCATTAGGCTATTCTTCTGGGTTGGTGGGGGGGAGGGAGGGAGAGGGAGTTAGATGTTGATCTAAATCACTGCCAGTGACGGCTGAGTCATTAATATTGTATATTTTATAATAAAAAATACAATATGAAAATATTAAGGATGTATTTCTATGAATCCTCTTAATATTTATGTTTTGAGAATGAAGAAAATAAAGTTAAGATAATTATGAAAATTTTTAGATTGGCCTCTAATGTTAATTTGTTAGTTGCTCATCCCTCACTCGGAAACGAAAATAATATCGGCATGTTATAGCTTGAAAATTGAATGTATTTAGAGGTCAAACAGCGACCTGACTATTTCTGAATCAAAAAAGTATTATTTGTTCGTGATTCAATAACCAGAAATGATAATGTTTACTATCAAAGTTTAATTTTTTGAGGAAAATGAAAGGTTAACTTTTCGTTCATACGAAAAATAATGTGGCATAAATGAAAAAGGACAGTTAGGTCACTAACCTTTTTCACGTCATAAGTTTTCAAAGTACGCAGAAAACAAGGTCTTTGCATGCAATATTAGCCAAAACTAACATATTTTTGCCTTCAGAATGCGTCATGTAGCCATTGGACACTATGAGAATGTTCTGTAGTCTCAGAACTATCCAATGGCATCATATTTAAAAATGCATTTTTTTCCTATTGTGTTAAAAAATTTGGTCAAACAATGAGAAAAAAGGGGAATCTCCGAAGCATAATTAAATATATCAGGTGGTTAGCCAGCATAAAATTCCAGGCACAAGTTGAACACACCGGTTGGAGCACAATTTGTCTTTTAAGCTGCAAATTGCTAGAATTCCTGCGGTTTGCAGCCAACGCTCACCGCGGAGGAGTTTCCTACCTGGTGTATTGGTGGTCGCCGATCCTGAAGGTGCAAACTTCCATTGGTCAGCTTAAAACAAAATCGGTATAGTCTTTTTTTTATCAATACCACACCTTGTTTTAAACTATGCATGTTCCTTTTCAACAATATTATTTATGATTTTTTTCAGTTAGATTACATGAAATTACAAGATGATTGGAAAATAGTGAGAATTAAAATGACATTTACATTTCTTTGTAAAAAAAAAACTACAAGATTAACACATGCACAGTACATAAAAGGGCGATCTTCGGGCAGGCCCTCTCGTTTACCTGTCTCCCTGGCGAGTTGTACTTTTAGAATGGTGGACAGGAATCCCATAATGGCTTGCACCTCCGCTATGCTTCTCGCTTCTCGTTTCTCTAATCTTCTCCGTAATTTGATTGAAGCGGGCGAGGAGAACTCCAGCGAACTGTCCGTTAGTTTGCCTCGGCTTCTTCTCTTCACGGAACATCCGAAAAATGTCTTCCTAGGGTGTCCATCTGCTACCGCCAAATGCCTTTTTTAATCTATCCTTTCCGATGCTCCACCGCGTGTCCTGATCGGCCTGGATTTGGTTTAGGATGTTCCGTTTTATTTGGCAAATCACTGCCGCTCTTAACGAATTAGCATCCTCCTCGTTCAGTAGTTTTTCCTCTTCTTTTGCCGCTATCCGAGTTATCATGTAATCTCCACCTTTTAAAAAATGATTCCACTCACCTATCTCTCCGGTGAATTTGTCTAAATCTGAGACAGCCTTCCTCAAATCCTGCGCTGTCTCGGTGCGAACCTTGATACATTCTAAGGTGGTTGCATGTGCTGCACAAAAGGTAGTTGTTGGTAGTGGTGGAAGCCCCTGATCCTGTGACTCAACCAGTGTAACCGCAGAAGGATTATCTGGCACTGTTAGAACCGCTGCTCTCAGAATATTTTTTTTTTTTTAATAAAATTTCAGCCGAACCCAAAATTAGAGAGACAAGGACTAAGAGGCCAGGGGATTCGGGGGGATTCGCTTAGGGATCAAGAATCGGGTTTGTAGCCAAAATCTATTAAGGATTTCAATGTAGACGGTCATATAGAAACATATTTAGTATAGTTTAGTTACAAAAATTATCCAATTAGCAACATTAAGAATATCTATCTACCTGATGAGTGTTGTGTGCTGCCCTCTTGCTAGCGCAGACTAGGAAATTGGTTTCAAAGAAAATGGAAACTTCACACGGACAGCGAGGGATTCTCAGGGTGGGCGGTCCCTTGCCTTTCAATGCATTTAAAGATGATTTAAATAGTAGTTTATTGAAAGGATCAAATGTCTCTCTATTGTAATAGACATTCAGAGAGAATTTTAGAAATCTTTCCTGGATCTAATAGTAATGTTAGGGTAGTCAAATTAAAAAACAGCGAAGGGGGATTTTGTTAGTTGGTGGGCGGTATGTTAATAATAATTGTAAATAGTATTTGAGTTTCATTAGTATTTAATTTAGTTACATTTATTTTTATTTGTATTGTTTTATTTAGATTTAGTTATTTGAAAAGAAAAATGTGTAATTATATTTGTGTGTAATAATGAGTGATAGAGACAGTTGCTAGGGGTGATAATTGTTGCTAAGAAGCGTCACCTAGCAACGGACCGACCATCTTAGTTTTTTAGGGCAGTTCCTGCTAATTAGTGGCCATGATAGCGTCCTCAGTAGCCCTGTCTGCGTTTAGAGTTTAATAGTTTGGACAATTGTTGAGTGTTTTAGTCGTCACTACAGTTCGACACCAGACCACTTCTGTGTTTCGACTTTAATATGAGTTCCGGATAATTAGTGGCCATGAATTTGAGTAACCAGCCCTGTCTGCGTTCATTTAGTCGGCTTGCCTAATACCTTAATGCGACTGTTGGATATTTGGACCATCAATGAGCCACTACAAACTCTGGACCATTGCAGCGGTTTATTTAGCTACCAGAGCTGCGACCTACTCATATCGGCAGCACTCTTCTGACATATCGGAGTGGAGCAACCCTTTCGTCGTGCAGTATTTATTTTATATATTTATTTGTTTGGTTATTTGTAAATTAGTTTATTTTATTTTCCTTTTCATAATTTATCGAACTATTTTATTTTTATCTGAGAGGCCTTTTTATATTTACTAGTATATTTTAGTTTTTAGTTTTTAAAATGTTTAAATTGAACCAAATAAATGTTCAATCCGAGCCAGTTTGTTATTTGTTCATTTTAAAACCTTCCAACAAAAAGACATAGTCGATTTGAGGTAGCTTTATCAAAAATAATGTATAATATATACGATGTATGAATATAAGCCAAAATTAAATTTTCGTTTCATACTTCTGAAGTCCATGATATCAGATTAATTTCAGTATGAAAAAAAGAGTTAAAAACGAAAATAAAGGAAATCAAAAGTACATTTACCTATTGTGTAAATTAAATCAGGTATAACAATCTCAAATAGTATTTCTTTTCTCAAAAGAAAAAAACTTACCTTTTAAAGAAATAGAGGAAAGCAGTAATTAGGAATTTCTTACCTGAAAATAAAAAACAAAACAAATATTTAGTATAAAGTTATAAGTACATTTTCACTTACACAATTTATACTATTTCACTTAAACATTGCAGCATGAACAAAAATCTTGTTAAATATTTCACTATTTATGTTAGAGAAAGGGAGATCTTTTGTAATAAATCAAACTTTTTTTTTGTTTACTACATCATGATTTCGTATGTAAGAAATCATGATGTAGTAAAAAAAAAAAAATGGAGGTGTTCTACAAGTAACGACCTATTCTAACCCAGAATGATAGGGTCAAGTTCTTATTCGGTGGGACCGCCACTAAATAAAAGTCAATCCTGCCTCCATGCCGAATTCGAAGCGATAATTCTACAAACTGCTTATTTCATTTTTTATCATGATATGAGATTCTTTTGTGATATAAAAAGCCATAAACAACAATACCTAGAAATATATCAGATTATGATTAATAGTTTTTTTCTAGATTTAATTCAATTTGATAACAGCCGTTCTTGTTATGTAAAATAAATAGTGAAACTTCATGGCTTTTATAAGAATAATTTCACAGAAGTTAAAAATTTATTATTATACATTAAGTTAAAAAATGTTAAAATAAAAATTTATATATTGTTTTTGAATATTTCATTCAAAAATCTAATTATTCAAACAACATAATGCCCTTATCCAAACCTGTTGAGCAATAAAATTACTATCATATTTCAATTTTTGCTGGTTATCGCTGTTAATACGGCAAGATGTGAATAAAAAAAAGAAAGGGATAGAGAGAAATCTTTCAATTTTTTAATATTTTTAATAGCCATAGGAGTGGATCCTACCACGAGGAATGGTAAACGTAGAATAAGTTAGAATCGTCAAAATATTTACAATGAGTGGCACTTTACTTATTTATTTATTCCATTTTGTGACCTATATTTCTCTTTCAACTCTTTTTAGTTCTTTTTTATTTAAATAAAAATTAATATAAAACTCATTAACAGAGAAAATATTGACTAATAGCAGAGACGAAATGTAAACCAATACGGCTGTCTCTAGTTTCTGTGTACCTTCTCTATAATTGCCCAGCCGCCCTCATTACCGGTCCTACTAATGCCTAATGGATAAACCATCCGACAGTGAGTTGGTGCTGACCCCACACACTCTCCAGTCTCTTTTATCATTGTTCAGTTATCACTACGCAGGAATACCACTAATAGCCCCCGGGGGTCGTTCCAGGTCCCATTACAGCGAAGAATCGATAGCTCTGTGCTACAGCCTCAGGTCATACTGTATCGATATATATCTATATATATTGAAGGTAGGAGGTAAAATTGTGTTTATAATACATGATTGATAGAAAATTTGAATATACTTACAAGAGAAAAAATGCATGTAATGAGAACATGTACAGATAGTAAAATAAAGGGAAGGAAGCACGTGTTAGTTGAATAAATTTGTGTTTCTGAACTAAAAAAATATTTAAAAAAATTTCTTTTAGATTTAAATTTCTAAGAGAAAATTATTTTTAAAAGACTTGTTTGTCAATAAATCATATCACTCCAGTTTTTAATATGTGTTTTAAAAGATTGGCATTAATGTTGTAAATATAGATACTTTTATAAAAGCACAGTTCATAAGTATATGCGAATCCTGATCTTACAAACAAAAGTATAAAAGCTACTGGATGACTTGGGAAAAGACTCAAAGCAATGGAGATAAAAGCAGTGATGTAAATGATGTATTATGCAAAGTAAAAGAAAGAGAAACATTTGAAAAAATTACAAGGAAAGAAAAAACAACGTGAGTGTTCTTCCTGGAAGGAAACATTTTCACAAAGTATTCTCCAAGGAGACATTTTAACGAAAAATATGAGGCCGTACAAAAATATCCTTGAAAAAGACAAAGCATCCACTATAATGGAAAACCATTTGGTGTGTTACAAGAAAAACAATGAAAATTATTTCTAATGATAATTTATTCAACTCTACACCTTAAATACGCTGATGTCGGCTAAAAGGCTAACTTTTTCTTAAAAGTTTAACTAACAATTTTTATCTTATAATTTAAAACTCGAATGGAGTCAGGATCATATTTGGATATTTCTATGATGATATGTCATGAAAGACATGTAGGACAATATACATGATTGGTTGGAATGTTAATTTTTTTATAGAAAATGTTATAATATAATTAATTGTTGTAGTTAAAGTGGCATGATAAATGGTTAATAAAAAAAAAAATCATCTCAGCTTTACACTATTACCTACTTTATTACTAATTTTTGTGTCTGTTTTACTTATTTTTATAGGTTTAACATATTATTATTATTGTTATCATACCTTATTTCCTATTTTTTTTTAATTCATTTTACTTTCATTATAACAGTAATATATTATTATTATCTTTGTATATTATTATTTATATATATTTTCCTTCAATTTTTTTACTTATTTTTATAGCTGTTATATATTTTGATCACAAATATTATTTTTGTCATCAGTTTTGTTGACTAAAGGGGTTCAATTCCATTGATATAGATAATTAATTTGGAATAATGATAAACCCACTTTATAAATCTGAGATTTCTTCAGCAACGTGGTAGGACTGTGCGAGAGAATGTGGTAATTTCGTTTCCTTCTAATGTAGTATTTTATTTTCTCACTGTGTATATAATATATCTATAATTCAAGAATATTCAAGGAATTAGTTCTGCATATATTTGTTTGCCCCTTAAATTATTAGGGTTACTTTGACAGCCGGTGGATTTAAACGGCTCTAGATAAAATAGTGTGATTTTTAAATCCGATTTATTAAATGAAAAATAAAATTATATAAATACAAAAACCATCATATATCTAAAGACGAAAATTTATTAGTGCCTAATAAATAATTTTTTACTTATTTGTATTCTTAACTGACTGCACCCCCAACCATCTTCTCATTTTATATAAAATGTACTTTTTTTTATTTTAACATTTTGACTGATTTAAACATTAGGTATCTCAGCAGTCAGCAGGGGTTGGGGATTTGTTGAGTCTGGATCGGATGTATCGTTCTTGGACCCACTTCTCTTACTCCAGTCCATAACCTGTCTCCTGAACGCCTCCTTAAAACTCTCCTCCCTGGAAATGCGCGGTTATCCTCTTGGCCTTCTTTCTGTCCTTGAGGTGCTGTTCCATATTTTATCTCGTCGTGTCCTTCCTTCCACCTTACGAAGATAACCTATCTCCATGGATTGGATCCGACTCCTGTGTTTCGAGGTGAGGGTCCATGATTCAGAAGAGTAGAAAAGAATAGGGAGGAACATCGATTTATAGATCACCAATGTAGTTTTTCTTGTTACTTCCCCTTTACCCAGGAAACCCCCTCGAAGTAAACTAGCTGCACCGATTCTTTCGTTGAGATGAGCACCTAGATATCCTTGTAAATATCAATAAATACATTTTTTAAAAATAATCAAGGTCTGCCTACCTCACTTAATCTTGTGTAGCAATCAAAAAGTATTACAATATAAATAAATGATACGATAAAAATGAGTTACCTTAAGAAGAAAACTACAAAATATTCAAACCCAGCAACCTATATTAAGTGGTAAATCAACATTCATGAATATTTTCTATGATAATATATGCAGAGCATAAGTACATACATATTTCGAAGCATCTCCATTTCCGCAGCTGTTTTAGCATATTCATAGCTGGCGGGGGCCGTTTTGAGATAGCATATCTTGATAATAGCCCAGAAAGTAGAAGAAAATAGACGATTTTGTAGCGTGCATTTGAAAAAGATGTTTGCTAAGGTTCAAGGTGCATTAGGAATGTGGTGGATATGACCTATTTTCTGTTACATCGGTCTTTATCAACTAAATAAAGCTTAACAAAATTTTTCTAAAACAAAGTAATATTATATAGTTATAGTTAGTTGAAAAGTCACCAATGTTTAGGAGGCAGCTCTATTCTAAAAAGTAGTGGAAAATAAATGTTTCTGAGAATAGTAATGAGATGATAGTTGACCATAGATTATATATATATACATATATTCTTTCTCTTTGTTTCTCTATAACATTAATTTTTAAATCATTATTTCTTTTGCATTATATAAGTTTATATTTTTATTTTCTTAATCCTGTTATTTTACTTACACATTTAATTCCCTATGCATACGTCTTATTTCCTACTTCTTTGATTACTTTATTTTTAATAATTTTCATTTTGTAATGATATTTACTTACTATATTTTCATATTTATGTTATATTGACATTCATATTTATGTTAATTGACCTTCCTCATTTATTTTTTTAATTTTAAGATTACACTCATCATATGGCCCTTATTTTTTAAAAAGTTTTTGATATAATTTTTAATAAATAGTGGAAAATCATAAATATTGGAACTTTTAGTCGTTTAAATTAATTAATAACACCTCCCTCTTTATTATTTTTAGAATTCTCTAGTTAAGCAAAAAAATTCTCGCAAAATGAAATGCTTTCCCAAGTTCTATTTCTTCCAGGCCGGGAGCTAAATATTCGCCCTAACGTCTTTTCCTTCTAGTTAACTCATTTTACAAGAGCAGACAATATTTATATCAGTTCGTGTTGGAGTTTAAATGGGGAAGCAATTAGACTCAGTAATACCGTGCAATTTTAATCCGGGGACTCATTAAGTCTATTTCAGAAAAAAACTGTTTAAACTTAATTGGAACGGGCGATCGATGTAAGATTTTCTTCCAACTTTCTTGCATAGATTCCCTTTTAACAGGAACTTAAACTACTACTTCTTTTATAAATATATTTTTTTAATGTAAGCCATTCTCTAACGGCCTTTACACTCTTATAACTATTTTTTGGGAACTACGTTATTTAGTAACTACTTATAATTCGTAGACAGTGACGTTTTTCTGTTGATTAAATAGAGCGTTAGAAAATAAACATAATGCAAATGAAATTGAAAAATTATTTCTAATTATGAGTGTCTAATTAGTATTTTAGTAGTTACACTATTAATATAACTTCATTCTTGAACACATTATTATGAGACCTGTTTTGTAATAAATAAAAAATCATCATACATTGACCCGGAAAATCGTAACTAAAAGGAATATTTAAAATTTAATTATACATATTAAACGAATGAAATCATAATGTTTCCTTGAATGTGTATAGAGATTCAGGAAAATGGCTCTCTTATATGAGAATGTTTTCATAATTAGTAAAATATTTAATAATAATCAATTCATGTTGATGCTCGGTTAAGTCTTTATTAAAAAATATTGACAAAATTTTCATAAATTAGAGAACGTTTTAATTTATGATTTAATTAGGTTAGACAGTAAGCCGATTAATAAAATGTAATTTTCTGGAATAAATATTGATTTAGGTAGGAATTTATATTGGTTATTGGCTAATTGCTTGTTTCTTAAAAACATAATTAGAGTTATATTTAAGCATCACCCTGTTGATAAAGGAAAAATAAATTATTGAGAATTTTTTCTAAATATTAAAGTTTTATATGTTTTACATATTTTCTAGTGTGTTAAAGTGAGTCCCTAGGTATGATTGGTACCGAGAAAGGTAATGATCATAAGAAGGAAGAGGAGAGAAAATTAATCGAGATGAGGTACCGTCAGTGTCTAAATGACGAATATCGATCATTATTAGCAGCGAGCCATAAACCATAGGGTTGGTTACTCGAGAGGAGGAATGAAACTCCACTTTTGTGGGAAAAAGTGGATTCAGTGAGAAGATGAACCCTCGAGTCTAAATAGGAAAGACCACAGGAGGAGCACAGCAACAGAGAATCTCTTTGGATAACCATGAGATATCTATGGAAACCAAAATAAGTAGACTAAATGGAACTGATTTAGTTGAGTGGTCAGCTTAGGAAAACGATTTGCTTTCGACTATAGATGATTGAAATGTGAATAGTAATTGTCAATTTAATAGTATTTGGATCCGTTTACATTGCCTTATTTTTTTTTTTCGTAAAATCAGTTAATTTCAATCGTGTCAATTATAAGGGAAAGTAATACACAACAGAAAAATGCATATAATTTATACAAATATTAATGGAATCTATGGGCGTGGGCAGCTCAATGGAATTGTGTTACTAGCTCCAAGGACCTGGGTTAGCATCTGGCTGTGGCAGATGGTTATTTTCTGTTTCACTGTAAGCTGTGAGTCAGCACCCTAGGTTTGGGAGACCTCCAAACTACAGGGTAAAAATGAGTTGGTCGAGCGAGATTCAAGCCATATCACTTCCTTGCACAACCGTTGATCTAGTTACAGTACTTCGTACGTCAGCTCCTAGTATCCTCTCTTGTTTTATTCCACTTCGAATACGGTTCCTTGTACTACGGAGGTCTTGAGATGAGACTGAAGAGTCTCATGAATTGCTTCGGGTTTCCCAGGCGCTCTCATGTCTACTGTTGCTATACCAAGTTGAAGTGCCTCTATCCAACCTTCCGAAGGCAGTACCTCCATAGTATTTTCCTATTCCAAGTTTTAAAATTAAAAAAACAGACCTATCTCCTTGATCTGGTCCTCTACGATTACCTACCCATTCATTAAACACTTGATCCCAACTAATCTATTTATATATATCCCCCTCTCATAAAACCACCTACTTTAGCAAATCCTTCATTATCCGTGCAATTTCCTTCTAGAATTGTCATTTTATTTCCATTCGCCAATCCTCATCCATTCTTTCCTTCAAAACATCTATTCTTTCACATACTAAATAACCTATGCTATGTATACAGCCATTATTGGTTACTATTACAAATTATAATTTATCCTAAGGTTTTTATGTTATTTCAACATGTACACTGAAAATTTTTAAATATCTGCCAGGCAATTAACCTAAATTTGTAAAATAAAATGTATTTATTCTTAGGGGACATTTGTCCCAGAATAGAATTATTTTTTCATCCATACTTTCTTACTAAGTACTACACCCTTCAATCATGTTATTTAATAAAAAAATAAACTATTTATTATTATGAGCACGATGATGCTTACTCGTGCGCAATATAGTTTTGAACTATGGTGGAATAAAAAGTTTGTATAAAAGAGAGAAGTATCTAACTACAACTACTGCCTTAATATTAAAGTTTCTTTGTTATTATTCGAGAAGATAAATCATCAATCCCTCTTTCTCCTTTCTGAAGATAAAACTAAACATGTTTGTCGTTAAAACTTTTTAAATAACATTAAGTCGTAACTTTAGAAGATAATACAATATTGGCAAATGTAAAATAAAAAATCTATTTAAATACTGCAGTTTGAATGACATCTGCCTTTCATCGATTATAGACAGCTTTAAGATGTTTATATATTCATTAATTATTAATAATAAAATTAAATATTATTCTTTATTAATAATAATATTTTTTTTAATGAAAAAGAACTATTCAAAGAAAGATTTAACGTAATATTGTAGAAATTAGGTTATATGTTATATAACATTAAAAATGGTCAAAATAAACAATTTTGTTATTATCAGGATTGTATTGTATGTGTGACCAAAAATGTATGACTTATGTTCGATGACAAATATTTCTTCTTCATATTTCAACTGTTACAATACCAAGAAAAAGAGGGAAAAATGACACCTATCAATTTAAAATTAATAAATGGAATATGGTCCGGGGTGGTAAAAAAAAAAAAACAACTCAAATATTTAAATGAGCTAACGTTTCGTCCTACGTTGCAGGGCTTCGTCAAGGCTGTTTTGACAGAAGTCAATGTTTTTTTTTACAGCACCCGGACCATATTCCATTTATCAATAATACACACGGTCAATCAGTGATCTTCTACAGTTTAAAATTATGTAATTGAACTTAATTTAATATGAATTATCAGGTCAACTTTAACCTTAACATGTGTAGTGAAACATAAAAAAATCCATTTTTTTTTCTTTTTATGGCATTTGTGAATTTTGAAAGTGATCAAAATATAGCAGCAGTATATTCCTAAATAGTGAAAAAATCTAGAAAAAATTTTGGGGTCTGTTACAAACATTTCAATGCAGCTATTAAGATGATATTAGGATATGCAGCTGTAATATTTACATTTCATACTCCTTGTTAATTATTTTGTTCATTAAACGGAACTTTCAACAACTTTATATTGGTAAAAGTCACCAGCTTCCAGCTGTTGAGGCGAGTGGACTTCCATAATTGAAAAGATTATCAACCTCTTCCACAGAAAAAATAAGAGTTAAAAAAAAAACACAGGATTTTAATAATACACGGAGGACTTGGATAATGAACATGAATAATGCAAAGTAGAAATATAAATACAAGAAAATCATATCTGGTTTATCAAAATTATGTTGTTCTAAATTGTGTATTGAAAATCCAAAAACAATTTAAAGAATAAAGAATAGTAAAATGATAAAAGAGAATAATCTTTCCATTTGCTAAAAAAAAAAAAAATTAATATTGATTAATATTTATATAATAAAAATCCCAGGTAGGTGGGTTAATTGTGTGATGGTTCCATTCGTGGATGTTACCTCGATGCACTAATACCTTGCTATCGATACTTGTCGATATGCGCATATCGAAATAATACAGTAGCACAGCTCTACTAGACCTCAGCTGACATCAGCAAAATGGCGGAGGGCCGGTGGGTTGTTTGAAACCCTCCCTGGTGGATAAAAGCACCAGAAACCAACAAAAGTTCCGTGCTTTAGAAAACACGCAGTAGACTGACTTGAGGATGCTTATCGAGGGCTCATTCCTATTGCAGTTGAATCATTGTGGGTCCATATTCGCAGGCATGTACACAAATACTTTAATACACATAATTCGCAATTATATAATTTATATAAAAGAGTTTAGTGCATTTTAATTAAAAATATAAAAAAATAAACTAACAGTTATAAAGAAAATACAAATGGAAAGCAAATGATTTAAGACTTAGCCGGCGGGTCCGGCGGGGAAGGATTGCCTTTTTTTGTGTTATGATCTCCTCTTGTGAGATAGTGACATGTCGTCATCGACCAACCTACTCGCTACAATTGTCTGTTTGAAATGCCGTACATTGATATAAATATAAAGTTATTTATTTAATCTTTTGAATGAATAATGTAATTTTTTGTCTTGTGCTGCCTTTTTGTTTGACCTGGAATTTAACAATAATTATTTCAAATAGTCCTACATTTACTTACATTATTAACCGCTAGGGGTACAGGGTTTTAATTGAGCAGAGAATATCAGGGAAGTCTGTAAATATAGTAGGGATACAAACTAGCTTTAAATTAAATTAGAATCGATAATTATTATTCCGTGAAATTTGAAAACCACATTAGTTTATAAGTAGTTGTAAGCTATTCTCTTTCACCAGCCATATTTAACTTAATGTCACAATATGAAAAGTGGTACTTACTGAGTTTTAACTCAGTGTAAAAAAATATCAGTACTTCGATAATTTCACACTTCCCAGCTAGTGTTTGGTGAAGAATAGTAAGCTACAAAAACTGAAAATGTAGATAAAAATTGGTAAAAATATGGATAAGGCGAACTATGCAGTTAGCTAGAGAAACGGCGGCTATTTCGGTGAAATAGAACTGACAGCTAATTATTATTCTGTTACTGCAGCCGTGAGTCAACCCCCTAGGTTTGAGAGCTCTCCAGTGTCTACTCAGGCTAATAAAATGGCTACCCTTAATTGGTAAAAAATCTGGCTCGCAAGCGTAATTCTGACCAAATCACCGTATACAACCGTTGGTCTAGTAACAGTACCAAAGTACTGCACCTCTGACTCTTCATGTGTTGTAGCGGTATTTGAAGTCTATACTGACTAGAAAAAAAAATCGAGGAGGAATTCTAAGTGAGAAAACTTGTTTGTTTTGTTAATTTTCTGGTGTCTTCAGTCCAAAAGCCTAAAATTTAACGTTGATTATGTTTTCTGCCGTTCATAAAAGATGCTATACTTGGATTCTTATATTAAGGTAAGAAAGACGCCTAAAGGTTTTTTAAAATAATGTATTGCATAAAATATTGGGACCAAAGAACAACGAGATAAATAATTCAGAATTATTTGTTGCCGATTCGTGCGAACTTCAGTTAGGTATAATCGAGGTGATAACACTGGGACTAATAAAATGAGCGTGTGAAGTTGTAGTTCTCAGAAATCAACGTATTAAGCACTGAGGATTGCATGGAGGTTACATGTACGGTTACGGATTTATGTTTGAATGTAGATGGACAGATTATAGAGTATATGAGAGCCATTAGTATTATTGGCATCGAACTGTAATGTTCACAAAGCTTTAATTTATGTCTCTAGGATTCAATTTGGATCAGTAAAAAAAAATTAATAAATAAAAATGAAGTGAAAACTTTACGAAATATAAATTTTAAAAAATGAATCACAAGGGATTCACATTAATTAGGAGGTAATTTTTTTCCGAGACCATTTACCAACGATTTAATTATCGAAGAGTATCGCTAGTCGTTAACGAGCATTTTTCTTAAAAGAAAAACGATAGGGAGTGAGAGGGGGGAAGAAACACGCTTCGATGGCCCCCCCAACAGTTTATAAATTAAAATCGCCCCGATCAATGATACTTTAGTAAAATAATGATTGCAGCTGTTATAATATTTTCGAAGAGGAGGTAGTAACTCTTCATTAACAACCTGTCAAATATTAACTAGACTCGTAGCTATTAATCTTACCAACTTACCAAAAGGCGATGTCGTAATATTGAACGGGCTGCTTCTATCAGCCAAATTAATAGCAACTTGAAATTTAGTAATGAAGTAAAAGATAAAAATAATTAGCCCGTATTATAATAAGGTATGATTAAAAAGTGAGCAATGATTCCAACAACTAAAAATATGCCTCATTCCTAATATTAAAGAATAATTAAAAAAAAAAAATAT